>NC_141535.1:109697500-109850000 GCF_021556685.1 Rattus norvegicus | reverse complement strand
TAATTAGCACATAGTTGTGTTTGTAGATGTATGTGGCAATCAAACACCTGTACACAATGGACAATAATCAAAATGGGATAATTAACATCTCCTTCTCTTTAAGCATTTATCATTTCTTCCCATTGTGTGCTTTCAAACTCTTTTCCCTAGCCATTTTTAAAAGATCTGAGTAATGTCTCAACCATCCTGCTGGACTGTGGAACACTAGGAGTTACATCATGAGTATATAATGCTAGTGAACTGCTCGAGGGTGATCTATTGGCTATTCATTCTTCACAAATTTTGAGGACTTTAATTAAAAGAATCTGTGGTTACTTATGAGTACTTTTATTGAAAATTAGGTAGATGCAAGTCTGTGTTTCTTCATTGCTAAGGCCTGTCTGATAAATGATTTCTCAAACAGTCTGGCTATTTTTCATAATGAATTCAGAGATTCTCATATTGTTTATATTATAGCAGAATGACAGGCTTTGACAGAGCTTGGGTTTTTACACAATGCCTTTCTTGAGGAGGTTGTGTCTGCCTTCTGAGCAGTGATAGTCCATCAGTGCACACGGAAACATTCTTCTAGCATAATGAGCACTGCCTCTGAAGTTCTGTCCACAAGTTGTTTCATGTAAGAGTCTGTAAGGCAGCCCAGTGATACAAATTTGTCTCCTTATGTTTTCACTGTCCTCTGCAACCTCACTTTGTTTTCATTTTAAAATTGCATCTTAATTACGTGTGTGTGTGTGTGTGTGTGTGTGTGTGTACAAATGTGTGTATGTGTACACATGCTTATTTTCTGTATCAAGAATGGAGCTGAGAGGAAAACTTGGTGGAGTTTTTCTCTCCTTCTGTGTAAGTGCTGGTCCTAGGATTGACAGCAAGCACCTTTCCCTGCTAAGACATGCTGCTGGCAGGCACTACAGTCTCATTTCCAGGCTAGAGAGTGCACAGTTGGAGAAAAACAGACAAATATTTCTGTTAAATTGTTATGTTGTGAGGTCTGTATATATTTTAAATTTAATCCTATCTTAATAAACAGAACCAAACTAAGAAAGGAGAATCTGCATGTTTTTGTCCCTCCTCCCTAACTCCTAATATGTTGTCAGTAATATAAGTGAAAAAAATTGAGAATGGCTCTTACTGTTATCAAGAATGTTCTCATAGGATAATGACAATATTTTTTATAAGGAAAGACATTTCCAAACATGCCCAAAAGTGTAGCACTAATTAATGATGTACTGAAAGCCACAAATTATAAAGTATAATAAAGTATATATTACTTAGTTTAGATGAGGAAATATATTCACAGTATATGTAACATAATTAGATTATAAAATTTTATGTGCAGTATGTGTGGCAAGTAAAACACTTTTTAATATTCGAATATAGCTAGGGATAGAGTATTGAAGGAAGTGGTGTCATTTCTTCAGTGGTGTGGCTGTAACTATGTTGCTCTTGATATACTAAATGATCTCCCACCCATGCTTAAGCAAGTAAGTTTGTTAAAAGTCAGTGGACCACACTCTAAAGGACAGGACAAAAGGTAGAGGACTTGTTGAGAAAGAGAGGAAGACAAGGGAGGGGATATAGTGCGAAAAATGGCTAAAATGCACTATATAAATTTATGCATGTATGAAGCATCAGTGCAGCAGCAAAACTCAAAAGGCCTAAGTATTAGTAGATGGCATAGTTACCTGTGCTTTTGCTTTTGTTCTTGAGCTCTGTGTTTTCCAAAGAGACTACATAGTACCAGCTGTTGTACAATGATGACGGAAGACATGATTTTTATAATGAGAATATGCCAGGCAAATCTTTATTTCTAAAGATTTTGTTTAAATTGCTTGTATAGATATGTACTGGGACAAATGATTATAGTTACAATAATGTTTGGAAATGACAAGCATGCTAGAAGCCACTGTATGAATGATGGAACTTGAAACTCACTGTAACCCAAGAGGATATTGAGAAGAGCAGGAGTGTGGCGTGACCCACTTTGACAATGTGTCTTGGTAACGACTCTAGATAAAGTGCTGCCTCTTGCTGCCATTTTGAACTGCAATATATTGTAGTTCAATTTATTCTCTCCTTGAATTCTGACATGCCCCTTAAAAAATAAATATCTTAAATAACTTGTTTTTAGGCCACATATCTATCTGACCTTATCATTTACCCTAATTACCATGTCATCATGAGTAATTTGTCTCAATTAGCCATTTTATAGTTTGCAATTATCTTCACCATTAATTGATTATGTGTGTAGTAGGCACTTGAGAAAGTGGAATGAATAATATCTGACTTTTTTTTGGTCAAATATTTTTATAGCAAGCTTTGAACGAGCCAAGACCGCATTGCCTTGGAAGGACAAATGTTTCTCTTGCCAAAAATGTTACCAAGTGATTGATGGAAATTGGTATCAGCTTTCTGTGAAATTGAAAATTATATACATGATTTTGGTATTATTTTAAAGTTCATTTTTTTCTCATTAGAAATGCAATTTTTACCTAATTTTAAGGGACTGATGTCTGGGTCTTGATGTTCCATTCTTCTTAAATGATGTAATTGTGTTCTCAAAAGAGAGAGAGAGGAGCTATGACAGTAACATTTTGTGAAAGCCATTATAAATTCATAACGAATTAATTTTATATTATATCCAAGTCATTCACTAATGCAAATGCTAATTTGAAAGCTTGGCTTGTTGTTGAGTGACTGAATATACTTCATTGAGGCAGTTTGTATTATGCCCTCTAATGGTTGAGAAAAGCTTTCAATTTAATGAGCTCATTGTATTTTTGAATATACGAGAAGAATAGGCAAAAAGCAATTAGGAAACAATTCCCAGAAATTAATATGTATATTTTTAAATGAACATTTAGAATCTAAATGTAACTTTCTGTCCTCCACTTGAGCTAAAGCATTATATTATATTATATTATATTATATTATATCATATCATATTATATTATAGAGTAGGTTCAAATGAAAGAGAAAAGTTAAATTTACATAGTCCAGAGAAGAGATGCATAGTGCAGGAACTATTTCTTCTCTGGAGTTCTTTTGGTACTGAGCATATCCCTTTACAATGTTACAGCTCCCCTCTTGGTTTTGTCTATTGACTTTTGACCTTTGATAGACCTATCTTGGACTTGCTGTCTGGTAGGCTAGTAACCTAATAAGATAAAATATCAATTATGTATTTTCTTACCACAAAACATTCTTGACAATAGGAATTTAAGTTAAGGAGGAACCATTGTTTATTTCTCTTCATAGTTTAAGGGTGCCATCCATCATGTTGGGAAGTTATAATGGTAGGAGTGTGAGATAGCTGGTCACTTTTCATCCAGGCATCCCAAGAGGAGGCAGAGAGGGATGAATATTGAGGCTGGGGTTGTAGGCCCTTGTCCACTCTGCCACTGGGCTCAGCCGCTTGAGGAGGCAGAACGGGGAGTTTGACTGCGTTTACTCTACACCATAGCCACCGGGGTCTCTTGGCCATCGATGAAGCCAGAACCATGGGGTTCTCAGACTCTTGGAGTTCAGGCACCACTGGGGGTGGAAGAAAAACAGAGACTATAGATGAGAATGTAGATGGTGGCCTGTTGGCTGGGGACAGGTCTAGCTCCCGGCAGGGGGTGGGGGTTGGGGTGCGGCAAAGGGGAGCCCTGGATTGTCCCAGTGTGTATGATGATTGTCCTTAACTTGGTGGATCCAGTCTTGGTAGCAATTCTGGCTGGGAGATTGGGCTGCACCTCTGTAGACAAAGGCCTTCTCCATGACTCTCCATGGCAGATGTTGGTGAAAAGAAAACAGTCTCTGGTTCCAAACAGTTTATTGTCATGGGGGAAAATGGATGTATGAAACCATACTCACTTCTCAGGGTGGGCCTGAGATTAAATCCCTTTTCCAGGGAGAAATGTCTGGCAAGGGAAGTTTATTGGCATGCCCTCCGTGCCTATAAGTATCTCATTAGCATGGAGAACTCCGTTTTGAGCCTGCTTGACTGTGGTCATGCCTCTTTTCCTATCGTCTTGGTCTGAGATGTTAGGGAACCTTATCTACATGGGGAAGGTCTTCAGGAGTTTCCCTTCTCGGGCTGATGACCAAAAATCTGATCTGTGGCTATACAACAGGGGCCTGGTATCAGGAGCAGGTGACCTACCAACCCTTCAGGGTCTCCGGGGCTTCTATTCTTTAGGTTGACCTTCCCAGGCTTCCTCTCAAGGTCTACCACCCCGACAGCTTGGCTCATATTCTCCTTTATTTACCTCAAGACCTCAGCTTAGGGAATGGTGTTACCATCAACCAAGATGTGTCTTTCAACCTCAGTTTAATCCAGAAATTCCCTCTCATGTGTATCTGAATTTTGGTTCTACAATTCTAAATCCCAACAGGTTGATACTCAATATTTATCATCAAGGCAGCTGGATAGCAAGAGGAAAGACTGTATGGTCAGTGTGGACTAAGAAAAAATAATAAAATAATCAATTTTTCATAAATATTATTAAATTAAAGTCAAAGAAATTTTATGCTTGTGTTAAGGAATTTTCCCCCTTTCCAGTTTAAAACATTTTATTATTGTAATGAAATCATGGTGTTGATAGAAGTTCCCTGGTTTTTTTCTATGTCTATTTTTGTTTTGAAATATTACTTTTGGGACTGCATCAGAAAAACTCTGCTTTGGGCTTCTAACTATACTTTTTTTTTAAATTTACTTATAAGAAATAACCCTGGAAAAGAAAATAGAAACTAGAAAAGATAAAGAGTCCCTCATTGTGTTCAGATTGGCCAGCAGTCCTGACACAGGAAGTGGCCCATAGAGCAGACCTCTGAGAAGAAAACTGAGAAAGGAGACTCAGGAGAGAGGGATGGAGATGTGAAAGTGGAGATGGATGGGGTGGGGATGGAGATGATGCGGATGGAGGTAGATGGGAATGGGGTCAGAGCCGGGGATGGAGAACATGATAGTGATGGGGATGGAAATGAGGATGGTAGGGAGGGAGACCAAGGGAGAGATAGAGAGAGAGCGACTCGAATAGGAAAGGAAGAGATGAAAGAGAAGACATGGCAGAGAAGTGTTTTCCAAACTTCACACAGGTCTATTGCAGTTGGATTTTTCTTGCTTTCAGCTGAGAAGTCTCTTGAAATGGCACTTCCCATGACCCTTGAAAGATCCTTGATGATATTCATTCACATTGCCCATCTCCTAGGAAAACACGGAGTGGCATTTCTGCATGGGAACCAGGTTGAAGGCGGTACATGGCTGAGAGGGGCTGGATTCTGGCTTTCCTGTGCCTTTCAGATGCTGTTGCCTGGGGTTCTGCAGATGGTCTCTAATGGGGAATTTCTTTGCCACCTTCCTAAATTTCTGATGCTCCATTATCTCTCTATGCTTCTTCAAGTATGCGTAGCCAATTTCCACTTAGAATAAATCTCTTTTTAATGTTCAACACTCCCCACCAGCATGTGGACAGCCCCTGGGTCTCCTCAGCAGGAATCAAGGAGCTCTTTTCCTTTATGGAGTGTATGTGAGTGGTTTGCTCTGGAATGCAGCTGAAATTCAGCATATGTTTGTTGCTGTAACATAAACATTCTTCAGAATGCCAAAACTACAAGGTAAAAAATAAATGAACACGCCTCAGGAAAAAAAAAACAGTATTTAGAATAATAAGATAGCTGTGTACAATTTTAACATTCTTTCATATATTGGACAGAATAGGATAATATCCTGGGAATTCCTTAATTAAAATGCACCTAGTATTTATTTTCATTTTCTATCTTTTTTCTTCTGAAGATATAACTATTCATATACTTATCATGGTAAGATCAATTAAAGAATAAGTCCTTCTTAGTTCACATTCAAGAGCTGTAAAAATTAACTATAAATTCATGAATGTTAATTGATAAAGGGGAATCATATTTTTTTAAAAAACTTGCAAGATAATTATTAAGGAGAAACAAAATTTTAAGGTGTCTTAGCCTGCACATCCACACAAACAATCGGTATATTAGTTTTAGAACATTAAAACATCCTTTGAACTAGCTTGACTCAATAATAAATTGGTAGTCATGTATGTCCTTTAGTGATCATTATTAAATGTAAAGATTTCAGTTACTGTCACTGATTGTACTTCACATTAACCCTAACACTGAGAGTTGTGTCAGCTCATACGAGGATATGCATCATAAAAATCTTAAGACTTTTACAAATAAATTATGATGGTCAGGGATCTTTTTAATTGTTAAGAACGCTCATATTAGAATTCATGTCTACTCTTTAGCCAATGGCGGTGATTCTTTCATGTTAATGGTCCAGTCGGTGTGTAAGAATACTAAGTTAGAGAAATGAGAGATGGAATCACTGAAGGGGCTATCCTCGGATCAGTAGTTAGAGCATTGCTGTTGATAAGCTACAAAAGAGAGCAAGCCAGGAACTATGAAAATAATGCTTCAAGGTCTTGTCCCCTGGAAGAATATTCATTTGATATAAAGTATTTCTTTCATCTTTAGTACAAAATTTCATCTTCTCATCTGAATTTCCATAGTAATGGTTGCCTCTGCAATCTTTGAGAATGTGGCAAGTTACATTAGGGGAAGTTTTGGTCGTGCTGGCAAGAGTCTTTTTTGATGTAGTGTTAGTAACACTAATCATAGGAGTTATTTGACCAGTTAATAAAGAAATAATCTTAACATTTGTATGCTTTTACTGTCAGTATATTTAAATGCAATTTTATTTAATGGAAAGTTCTCAATAATACAGAAAAATATCTTCAATAGTGTTTATAAATGAGTGAAAGAGGGTGTTCTGGAGGGACAAAGAAAACAGTAAGAAAATGGAGGCAGGAGAGGAAGCTTATGATTGTCACTATGTGTTGTCTGCTGTGCACATTATGATTCACTGTGCTAATCACTTTTGTTGTAGCTGTGACCCAAACCATATAAAGGAAGAAAGCATTTTCTTGGCTCATAGTTTCTAAGGTATCAGTCAATCGTTGTTAAGAGGGAGTGGCAGAGCAGGGCAGCTCATTTAAGGGAGTGAAGAAGCAAAGAGAGAGAAATACAAATAGGGTCTGAGCAAGATGTAGCTCAGAGATCATGCTCACAATGACACATTTCCTTTAACTGAGTCCCATCTCCATCTTAAACTGCTTCCCACAGGATGTAATTTTGGGATCAATCAATTAATTCGTTAATCGTGGCTCTCATGTTCAAATCATCTGTGTAAACATCATTGCAGATACTTTTAGCAGGCTTTAAGAAATTATTAATTTTGTTCAAATTAAGCTAGAAATAAATATTAACTATCACAACCATCCCTTGAGCACCAGGAATATGGAAAGTCTATATAAACAGCACTCCTTAGTTCTCACATAAGCCTACAAGGTAAAGTGTATCCTCTCCATTCTGCTTATGAAAAAAAAATCTAAGAGTTCAGCAAGGTTTATGATGTTTTCTCACATAGTTTCTGTGTTGAGACAGGCTTCTCCTTACATGATATATATGATAATTTTTTCATGTTTTTATGATTTCCTTCTTCTCGGGGACCCAAATATCTGCTGGCACCTCTTGCTATTTGCCCGGGATGTGTATAGCATGGCATAGAATGAGTATCAGGAATTCTCAAAGGGATTAATGCCCATCCCTTCCTTTGAGGTGGAAATCCATCATCACTGCGTGGAGAGTCACTGCTGCTAATTTCTCTGCCCTCTGCAAACAGCCATCTGTCTGAGATCTCCCTGAAGTGGCTGCCATCCAGGATGGCTGTGTTGCTGCAGCCTTTGAGTGGTTAGAGAGCTGTAATGTCTGTGCTAATAGCTGGGAAATCACAGCAGCAGCAGCTAGACCACTCCAATGGAACAATCTGACTTGGGGTAAGTTTGATTGAGCAAAAAAAGTCATGCTGACTGCGTGATGAAGAGGCAGAAATGGTAGCAGTAGCGGAGCCTGCAGTCAGCAGCTGTGGGTTTTATGGGAAGGGCAGGCTGATCTGGAAAATGGGAAGAGCTGACTGCCAGCCACACTTCAGGGGGTTATTGTTCAACACATCTTTCCATTTCTTGCATATCTCCCATCATAGGCAAAAGCTGAGGAAATGAAGCACACTTGTGAAATCACAGGGTATAAGTAGAGACAGGTGGATGCTAGTTTGGAGAAGAGAAAGAGGGATTGCATGGGAAGAACACGAGAACCATGTCCAGAACTTGGCTTCCTGAAGTTACAAGGGCACCTATGAGCTTAGCATGGGGGACCCCATCAGCAAACTGGACGGCCTATGCCATTGCTTAAGCAGAAGTCAGTAAAATGTTTTATAGGGTTTGGAGATGAAGAGAAAGAGAGAAGAATTTTAGGATTCCTGCCAATAAGAAGTGTGCCCATTTGTTTAGGAGAAAATGACGATCAAGAAATGATAAAGGATTGAATGCAGTGAAATTTACCCTGCCCAAGGAAAGACATGTGCCATACAGAATATAGAAGTGCAGGACCTCTGCTCAGCAGAGGAGTCTATTTCAGGAAATGTAAATGTAGCTGGGGACGTTTTAGGCTTCGAGTCTGTCTATAACCACTCAGAGTAAACTATACATATCCTCCTGAGAAAGTGTTCCTCCCAAACTTTCCCAAGAACACTTCTGGAAAAACTAAAATAAAATTTTTAATATGCCATGATTCGTTGTTCTTGAGAATTGCAGAGTCATACACTAGAAGCATTGCACAGACTGAGGAAAAGTCTTATTGTGAAACGAAGCATCACTCTTACATAAACACTGAGGACTCTGAAACTTTTTTTTTACTGAATATTGATTATATCAAATCACCAGGGCACTGTCAACACTCTGTCAGTAGGCGGTTGGCTCTACACTGACGGAATTTATTTTCTGTGGCATCATATACTTCAAAATATTTTTTAAAAACAAACAAATTCAGTCAAATCAATATTTAATTGTATGAGATAAACAAATAAAACCTCAGTTTCCGACTTCCATTCATGTCTATCCTTTTCCACAGGCCCATACTCTTCTTTTTTAAGCTGTGTCACTAACTAAGCTAGCAATAATAATATTCATTACTTAGCATGTGATACTCTGGACCAGGAATTAGAAATGCTTTCCCCAGATCATTCCATGTAATTATATTTTTCATTCTAATTAAGTATATATCCATGCTGAATTATTTAAAAATGAAACTAAAAATTAGTTTAAGAGGATTTTTCGCGTGTGACTGCCATGCATGAGTAGTATGTTGACATCATTGCCACACTACTCTCTCAGCCCCCAACTCCTTTCTTTCTCTTCTCCCTCTTAAATTTATGACCTTTGTTTCTTAATTTTTCTTTTATTTTTGAGATGATAAAATAGTTACATCAATTCTTCTTTCCCTTCCCATTTCCCCCTCCTTGTTAGAAATGCAGCTTTAACCATGCGGTCAACAAGCACCATAAAACAAACCTGCATTCCCCAATTGAAGTTACTAACTCTGAGAATGGAAAGTAAGTATCATATAACATGATCCTTATGGAGAAGGTTTACAAAACAATGGCTTAGGTGTATATCAAAACTCACAAGCAAAAATGAACAAACACCCACAAACTTAACAGGAGGAGGACAACTGAATGGAAGTCATACCTGCCATTTGGAGTTAACATATCCCAGCTGAGAGAGTTTGAAATCTGTAGCTGTCATGTCACGAACTCACGAAAAGAAAACCGAAGTTAAAAAGCATGACTGGAAAGTCAAAGCACACAAGCATAGGTGTGTTTAGAGCTTACAGTAACAGGATCACAATGCTGTGACACTCTGTATCAACGCATTGAAAGAACTGGAAAATTTTGTCTGCACTGGACTGTTGAGTACTTACGAGCCATTCATTGTTAAGGGTGTGTCCAGGTTAGCTGTTCTGGAGAAAAGTTTGTCAATGAAGAGATGCTTAAGAATTATAGACAAGATCTTGTTCTTTCCCAGGCTATCAGAACTCACTATGTACCTTAGGTTGGCCTCAAACTTGTGACAATCCTCCTCCTTCACCTTTCTTTGTGCAGCAATCACAGTTGTGAGCCACAGTATGTAGCTTAGAGACGCTTGCATAGTGACAAACTCATTATTCATCAATATAGCTATGTAAATCCTCACATTAAAAATAAAAACATAGGTTAGGTGTGGTTGTTCATGCTTTTAGTTCTAGCAAATTGGAGACAGAAATAGGAAGATCTCTGTGAGTTCAAAGCCAGCATAGACTGCACAGAAAATTCCAGGTCAATAAAGGACATGTAATGGAACCCTACCTCTAGAAGTAAAAACAAGCCAATGACAACTACAATAACACCAACAAACAACCACAGGAGACAACATTTATAGTTTTTAGGAATATTATTGATAATCCAGAAGTGAAATCAATCTGCATAATTAATACTTTCAGAACCTTTTATTATAATTTGAAATTAGTGATATTTCCCTCCATGATTTTCTATTTCTTTTTTATTAAATTCATTTTTTTCTCTTTATAAGCCATTGTCAGCCCTTTTTCTCCTCCCAATACTCCCTCACACAGGTCCCTCTCATTTCAGTTTTCCCTTTTCTTTTGATAAGGAGAAGGCCCTTCTGTGGGTCACTTCCCTCCTTCAGAACACTGAGTAGTTGTGGGACTAGATAGGGACATCCTCTCCCACTGAGACAACATTGTCAATTTAGGGATGCTGGATACAGAGGCAGACAAGCCACAGGCTCAGGGACAACCCCTGCTCCAGCTATTGGAGGATATGCATGAAGACAAAGCAGCTCATATGCTACATGTATGCAGGGGCCCTAGGTACAGTCTGTGCTTACTCCCTGGTTGGTGACTCAGTCTCTGGGAGCCTCCAAGGGTCCACGTTACTTGACTCTGTTCGTTTTCCGGTGGAGCTCCTGTCCTCTTTAGGCCTCTCAATTTTTCTCCCAACTCTTCCTTAAGACACCTCCAGCTCCTTCTAATCTTTAAGTGTGAGTCTCTGCATCTCTTGCCATTGGCTGCTGGGTGGAGGCTCTCAGAGGACAATTATGCTAAGTTTCTGTCTGCAAGAATAAAGGGACATCATTAATAGTTCCAAGAATTGGTTCATTCCTATGGGATGGATCTCAATTTAGGGCAGTCATTGGCTGGACAAAGTCTCTTTCTTACGTTTTTAATCTGAGAAGGCAAAGACTCATTGTTTTCTATTGAATGCCTATGATACTAAAAAGTTGTTTGAGATAAATAAGTGAATAAAAAAATAATAAGGATATTATTAGAAATCCTGTATCCAAACTGATTGAATATGTGACTATATAAATATACATATATAATATCCTTAAACATTGGAATATATATAAACTCATAAACTCATATATAAAGTCATATTTGAAAATGGAATAAATAATCATATAATAGAGAAAAACAGAGAGAGAGAGGAGAGAAAGACAGAGAGAGAGAGAGAGAGAGAGAATAAAATTTCCAGTTAGAGTGAAGTATATAGTACACATACAGTTATCTACACAAAAATAAGCAGTCAATTCTGCTCCATATTTTACAAGTAAAACTCAGGACATATGGTGGGTGAAGTTGATAGAAGAGTCAGTCAGGAACAGACAGACGGGAGGGCTGAGGAGGCTCAGTGGGTAAAATCACTTAAGTTGTAAGTCTGAGCATACACATTCAATCTCCAGTATCCAAGTAACAGGCAGAAGTAGGTGCATTGAGTGGCTCAAACTTATAATCTGTAGTCATACATCAGAGAGATGAGAGGCAAAGGAGAACCGTGCAGAAGATACTCTGCATACAACCTGGATCACTCCACACAGCAGCAAAAATGAGAGATACCACGTTTATAGGGTGAAAGGCAAAACGACTCTCCGACAGTACTCTGACTTCCATATAGGTGCCTTAACACACAAGGACACAGACATACACACGCACACACACACACACACACACACACACACACACACACACACACACACAGACACACACACACAACAAATAAATACACTTTGAAAAGAATTAAAAAGAATAATTGTAAATTGTGTTCTTGATTTAGATTTGTTTTGTCATCCTGGCAAATCCTCTGTACAAATTTCCTCTTCCTCTGCTGTCCCTTTGCGTTCTTCGCTTGGATTCTCACGTGTCTGCTTCACCTAGAGGCTCATGGTCTCTTCCTCACACTCATTCCTCTAGACATGAATATGTAAAGTAATAGGACTAACTCTACTATGACTATCTCTATTTCTCAATTAGAGCTCTGTACCTCTTTCCATTACATTTATCTTAAGAAAAAAATAAGAGATAACTTAGTAAATACTGCTTAACAGAGAGATTATAAATACATATACAGGGTCACAGTTTTTGGGTCAAGTTTATTGCAAAATTCCAAACTTTCAAGGTTTAGGGAAATTTTTGCTATTTAACACATATCTCTGAAAGACCTAGGCAGCCTGAATGCAGAAAAAAAGCAGTATTATTTCTACACCAGGAATTAATATATACACTAGGGATGGAAACATATTTTAAGGTAAGTTTTTTTCTGCAAATAAGGTCAGATTGAACTAAGTCTTTCTAGGAAATTGGACCTTTAAAGTTTTTATAGCTCTTTTGATCCTGGAAATAAAAATAACGGAATGTTGTGTATGTTAAATTTTAAGAATCATATAATGCCTAAGCTTTCATCCCATTCATATATTAGTAAACAGTCATGACAGAAATAATACACAAATACCATCATTTTCAATAACATACTCTCACAGCACTGGCTAAATCATGAATTATCTCATTCAGACTTTTTAACAATTATCTTTACATATCTTTATATATTCTATGAGGAGGGTATGAGAATTGGTACATCATGCAAAAGATTCCCAGAGAGTCCACCCTGGAGTGGGAGTATTTGGAGGATGGGAAAGATATGATTACAATATACTCAATGATAGAAACTTAAATTTAAAAATACAATGTTTGAAATCAGACATACCCTGTGCAAAAATTTAACCTGAACACATCTTGCTTTCAAAGTCTTCTAAAGCCCCCCCCCCTCTCTCTCTTTCTTTCTCCCATACACACACCATCTATCACTTTCTCAAAAAAGTCCAAACAAAAAGGATAAAATTTAAAACAAAACAAGTAAATAAAAAAAACCTAAGAAAAACAAAGAAAACAAAAGCCCCCCACAAAAGCACCCCACAAATAAATAAATGAATAAATAAATAATAAATAAAATGCAAACAAACAAAGAAAAAGTGGAATACATTTTGCTTTGTCCAATTACTTCTAAGCAAGAGGCTCACCCTGGAGTTTGATTGATAAACCCGTGACATCCACTAGAGGAAATGGATTTTTTTTCCAGCAGGTATCAGTTGCAAACAGCGTTTTAGTTAACTATAGGTATCTTGAATACTTTTCAATTGCTCTGAAAAAATACCATGACATGATTTTTGCAAGTAGAATCCAGAAAGAAAAGTGGAACTGATATGGGTTTTAGAAACCTCAAAGTCGAACCCCAAGGACACACTACCTCCAGCATGCCCACACCTCCTAGTCCTTCCTAAACAGTTTTACCGACTCTGAACAAAGCATTCAAATATGGGACCAATCCCAAAGCTCGACAGTGGGCTTTGTGTTCACTTCCTGTTTTCGTGCTTTTGTCCGATGTGAAGGAGGACTTTTGCCTGCTGGCAGTCTGTTACTTTTTCTATTAGTCAGTGGCTGCTTGATACCTCAGGAAATTAGCCTCTGATAAAGGTAACAGATTAAATATTCTCACTTTGTTTCTGTGTCTGTCTGTTCCTCTCTCTCTCTCTCTCTCTCTCTCTCTCTCTCTCTCTCTCTCTCTCTCTCTCTCTCTCTCTCCCTCTCCCTCTCCCTCTCCCTCTCCCCCCTCTCTCTCTCTCTCTCTCCCTCCCTCTCTCTCTCTCTCTCTCTCTCTCTCTCTCTCTCTCTCTCTCTCTCTCTCTCTCTCTCCCTCTCTCTCTCTCCCCTCTGAATCTCTGTATCTATCTTCATCATCTGTCATCATCCTCTAAAAGGACAATAAAAATTCTTAATTTACACATGATAGAGGAACAGTAACTCTAACATGAAGGAAGCTGGAAAGCAGAACCAAGAGGATCCTGAATCCCAGGGCAAGAAAGGAGAATAGACTCAAGTTACACTGCAGAACCCTCAAAGAATTAGCAAATTATTAACTTTGAAGTATCAAGAAATAAGGGGGAAACTTAGATTATTGAAGGGCAATTTGGTAAAAGCAAAACAAAACAAAAATAGGTTCCTACATTTCAATTCCTTAGATACTTTTCTCCTTTGAAGACAGAATGAAGGTGCTTGCTGATCAAGATTAAGGAAAGGCTCCCTTGTAGACCAGTGACACCCTTGACAGGGACACCCTTGATATTACGTTTGCTTGTGTTGCCTGATACTGTGATTCAAGTTGTGACTCTCTAGAAAGAATGGTAAAATATCCATATTGGAAGTATGTAAGCAACTGTAGCACAAGAAGCAGAAGAGAATTCCATTCTTGGCTAACATCTTTGGAGTCTCCTATCAACATTTAGGCTCTGTCACTGTTGTAAAGCTAAGGTCTTGCAAATGTTCCTATCAAACCTGTAACAAAAAGAGAAGATGAAAACTGAAATCAAATTTTCAGTAGAAAAATTTTAAAAAAGTAAACTGAATAGACCTATTGATATTATATTCATACCCAGGGAAAAATATGATGTTCCTAAAACCACACTGAAATTATTAGAATTGCTCAAAGAATGCAGTCTCTGGACACAAAGAAATAGCCATCAAAATCCCTGAGAAAGTAGAATTATCAGAATCACAGCACTTGAAGTTTGAAAGAAGAAAAATGGAAGGCAGAGCATGCCACCAATCAAGGCTTTTATATCTGCAAAATAAATTTTTGTCATAGCATTAAAGATAACTAGGGATATTCTCAGAAAGATTAAACAGATAGAATTCACATTTATCATATGTGTTCTTTAAGTAACATTAAAATAACTTCTATAGCCTTTTAGAAATTAATAACTAGAAAGCTCTGCCAATCAAAACAATAAGCAAATAATTTAAAGCCAAAGAAAATAACAATATAAGAGAAACCACTCCTTTTCCCATTCCGAATTTTTAGAACACGTGCTGCTGAAAGCACTAATGGCAATTATGCCTTTATAACATAGGGATACATGCTATGATCATCAGCAAAATAATAAAGAATGCGAAACAGTGCTTGGGATATTGAAATTATTCAATATTTGTTGATTAATTTCTGCTATATATACATATATATAAAATTTATATATATAATTTATGCAATCCCAGGTCCCAGTCACTAATAAAAATATACATATGTACAATATTACATGAACTCTGCGGAGAGTACAGAGGGAAAAGGATGAAGATTGGAAGAGGAAAGTGTGTGTGGTTGTTCTTGGAAGGAAATGGTGTACATTTTGTACCCATGTATGAAATTCTCAAAAAAAGTGTTAAACAACCAAACATACAAAAATAATAAAGTATATTTTATTAATTTTAGTGTGACAAATAAATGTATTTGAGGAAATATAACTGATAAATCACGACAGGATACAATACAATCACATAAAATACTTATTTAAATCTAGATGTGAAAAATGTATTACATATAAGGACAGGCAGACAACACGCAAATGTTAAAGATTTAGAACATAGATCGCTATTGGTATGATTATATAAATGACCAACTTGTGAATGGTCTTAATATACCAGTTATGTGATATATTATGTAAGTTGTTAAAGGGGACGAAATTCAATTTAAATATAAAAAATGTGGATGTAAATTATGGGATAGGAAAAGATCTGCTGGGCTAATTATAACAAAAAAATAAATGGAGTTCTATTTTAATTTCAGAGGAATACAACTTGAGAAGAAATATTTGTCAGGATTGGAGAAGGATATTTTATATGAAGCACCTGCTGCGTGTGTAATACCTAGCATTTTTTCATTGTCATATCTTATTCATTCCTTATGAACCACCAACTACTGAGTGGCATTTGTTCTGAATATGAAAATAAGGCGATTATTATTTGTGATAATAGCATTGTACATTGGCCACTGTTATAGAAATTATACTAAAAATAAAATAATGAAACAAATCTATATTTAAAAACTTTAAAATTAACTTTCTTCATAAACCATTTTCCTGGTTAATATTGTATTACCTTAGTTATTGTCATAAAGAGACCTATCCAAACAGCCGACATTGTGATCATGCCCAGGTAGGCAGGAGATACAGGAACATATATGGTTAGAAGACCTCTGCACACCAGGTTTTTATTCTGTGTGGCTTGTAATTGTGTTCTTTGGTGGGATAATGATGGCATGGGTCCATCGCTTAATGCTTTTGATAATTTCTACTGCTTGCCAGTGTTTGATAACTTGGCTACACGAATTGATACTTGGTTTGGTCCATTTGATTTACGTGACAAGTTTAGCTTTGTTCTTCTTACTGCAACTCCAGTCTTGGTTTCTTGCTACCATTTATCAACCACAAACATCACATCCTGCAGAGTAGAGTTGGCAAGGAACATGGCTTCTGCGTTGCTAGGCTGGCTGCCAGGGTCTTGTTGCCAATGATCTGCAATTCCATTTAACAATAAAAGGGGCTGATGATATTAGTGCTGAAACAGCCTAAGAATGCCATATGCTAGTGAGTACACATCCATTATCCCAGCTCTGTACATGAGCATTTAAGGCTACCGACCTCACTCATAGTGAGGTAAACCTCTGAACCATAGACCTTATATCTAATCCATTCACACTCACACTTAGTAGCAAGTGAGAAATGCAGTATCTGCTGCTTTTGTGGAGGGCTGGAGTTTGGTTTCCAACTAACCTTGGGATCAAGTCTTTTTCTGGTTTGTGATCAGCCTGCCAGTTAGCACATAATTAAAACAAAAGTGCCTCTTTTTCTCCCAGCAGCTATTAAATCCTAATATCTCCTCAGCCAGTGGTTGGATTAACCATTCACCTTCCCTTCGCTAAGGCCAGGATTTTGACTGGCTCTGTTTCCACAAGTCTTATGCACGCTGTGACGCTCACTGTGAATTCATATGTCCATCTTCTCTGCCTCTTAAATCTCTGCGTTGCCTCTTTTAAATGTATTCTTGAGCCTTCTGGTGAGATACGAATGTGCGACTTAGGGCTGGGCACTCTACAGTTGTCTGCACATGGACCAGTTAGGGGTTTCTGTATTTATTACCAACAAGTAATACTTGAAGGATGCTCTGATGTATGAGTATCATTAGGAGTCATTTTAATGATGGTGCATCAGAGCAAGTCATTACTTTTTAATATTTATTTTATTTCATTTTGTGGTGTGTGTGTGTGTGTATGTGTGTGTGTGTGTGTGTGTGTGTGTGTGTGTGTGTGTACAAATTCATATGTACTTGTATGTCACTGAGGGGTCAGGGATTGGCATAAGATACCCTAGAGCTGAAATGTTAGGAAATTTTGATCCTGCTCATGTGGGAACCAGACTCCAGTTTTCTGTGAGAGCAGCATGTACTCCATTGAACCTTCTCTCCAGCCCAGAGCACATCTGGATGTCTTGGTAACATTGTATGCTCCACAGATCACCAACCTTGGGGGAAGTGCCAGCATATAACTTACCACTAGTAATTTCTTTGAAGAGAAAGGAAAGCGACCTCAATCTTAACAAAGGTTTGTAGCTAAGCACAGTCTTGGTTGTGCAATGTCTAAATCAGGAGGCTAAACACATCTCTAACAGATCTGCCTGGCTTGCTCCCTTTGCTTTCTACACAGTAGCCATAGGAGAGGAAATAGTCATGAATGAAGACCAACAAAGTTGTTCGGAGCACTGAAGTTGGATGCTAATTTTCAGCCATAAAACACAATGGGCAGTGTGGTAAGGCAGAATGTTGAGGATGGGCGTCATGAGTCCTACAGTCTAATGGGCTGAGGAAGAGAGTGTTGAATAACAACACTAAGGGTAGAGCTGGTGTGCAGTCCTCATAGCTCTAGTGACGATAAAAATACATCGAGTGCATTTTATGACATAAACACATTTACAAATATGGAAAATTTTCACTTTTTGCTCAAAGGATGTTATGAGGCATGAAGCTGACGGGAGACTAGTAACTAATAAGGTAATAAAGAGCAAGAACGGGACACCAGTGTGGATCGTAACAATGCGGAGCTGCTGTGCTTTGAAAAGTGTAAATCTCAGCTGGCTTCTGTGATCAAGCCATGAAAGCCCACTGTTGGTTCAAAACTAAAGCACTTTCCTGTCAGATCTCTTGGCTCTGCATGCAGCCAGCGGGCAGGCGTGTTTTAACTCAGTATGTCAGCAGTCTATTTGAGCTGTCTACCATTCCATCTCTCTCTGTTCATATAGCTCTTTCCACCACATCAACAGAGGATCACATTCATACTTGGCTGTTTTTGTGACTAGGACATAGATGCTCCCAGAAGTATTTCTGTCAGTAAAGGGCTTGCACTCCAAGTCTGAGAACCAGAGTTTGAATCCCCCAAACCTTTGACAATGCTGGGTAGCAGCCCAATGGTAATCTTAGTCTGTTACGTAGGCGATGACAGAGCCCCTGGAGCAAGCTGTCTTGCTCCACTAGCTATACTGGTCAGGTCTGATTTAATTTGAGAGTCCTTGTCTTGATAGATGAGGTAGAAAACCTTTGATGACACCTGGTGTGAACTTTCTGGCTTCCTAATGCAAAAGCTATAAACGAGCATGCCTACTCACCCCCCGCAATCAGGGAAACACATACAAACACACTCTACATCTTCGTGAGCCAAAATCAAAACAAAGATTCTTAGGAGTGAGCCCTGCATGCAGTTTATCCTAAAGAAGGAAGAGGCATAGTGAGAAGCTTCTCCACATCTTTAGTGTAAAAGAAAGACTCCAATCCAGAGGACTTCTGCATCTTCTAGTCTTACAGAACGTTTTCTATTGTGGGTACAACTTGAGTTAGTCATTGGTTAACCAATGGAAACTACTCTTTCAAAATATACTGAGCAGTGACAACAAAAAGTTAAATTTGGAGAAAATATGTTATAGGCCTATAGCCGTCTTAAATATTTTACCTCCTGGATGTCCAAGAGACAACACGCATTCCTGGAAACAGTCTGAGTTCTCCTTCATAGAAAGTTGGTGTGGATTCTGTTGAAGGTGAGGGTGAGGAAGAAGGAGAGGAATACTAGTTCACTCCTTCAGCCCCTGTATCATGTCACATTCGAAACTCCAGCTCCAGCACTAGCTGCAGGCCTTGATGCTCCTGTGCTGTTTCCCTTCTGTGACCATGTCTTCTCCATGTGTACCTCTAAGTTTCCATGATGTCTCAAAGCAAAAGCTTTAAGAAAAAAAGGAAAGAAAAGAAAGTTTGAAGACCTGAAGAAATATCTTTCAGTCTTCTTATTCTTCTGTTCTTTTTTTTTTTTTTTTGGTTCTTTTTTTTTTTTTTCGGAGCTGGGGACCTAACCCAGGGCCTTGCACTTCCTAGGCAAGCGCTCTTCCACTGAGCTAAATCCCCAACCCCTTATTCTTCTGTTCTTAAAAGAACCTGCAACGCCTGGCTCTTTTGTGTCTTGAATTGTTCCTTAATTTTGTCATATGCATAATTCTTGTGGAAAAGATCTTGCGGCATTTCCCTCTGAGGATCCCTTTGAAGACCCACTAGAGATTTGAACAGCAAAAATTTACTGGATATAAAAATATCTCATTTCAGTTGGTGTTTCCTAGGGTGCTTGGGAGATAGATCCCTTAGTAAGGTACTTACTGTGCCACAGTGAGGAACCGCTTTTGGATTTGTAGCTCACACATAAAAACCCCAAATACTCTAGGCTGTGCCTGTGACCTCTGTGCCATGGAGTTAGAGACAGGAGGATCCGATGAAACTAACTAAACTGCCTAGACAGTCTAGCTAATCTATGAGATTCACGTTCTGTGAGAGACTCTTTTCAAAGAATAAGGCAGAGAGTGGTAGGATAGAAACTTGGCGTTGAACTGATTCCACACATACAGACATGCATGCACATGATGACATAGGTGCAAAATGCATAGATACCCATACAGAATAAACAAAATACTCATATTCCGAGACTCCTCATGTATTAGAATATGAGAGATTTGCTTAGGAGTCGTTTATAAAGAAACATCCATCCAGGTCCCATGACACTTTGTTCTCAGCTCTGTAATATAGTTCCTTACACTAAGCAAACGGATCAATGGGAAGGTCTGCCTAAGACTCCTTGCTTGAATTTTGTATCTTCAAAGGTTTTTCCTTAGTTTTCAGTGGTGTCCCCTCTACTGTGAGGATGAGACATTTAAAGGCATCAGGTAAGGAAGATAAGACTTAGGGAGTTTGTAAAGCAACCAGATCTCATTCCACACAGAGGACAAAATACCTACACTTGAAAAGGGAAAGAGTGGCTTCCAGGTACAGTCCTGGCTGGCTCCTGCAGAGAGGCTGAGGTGGCTTCTTGTTGCAATCATCTCTGTCCAGCATGCCTTTGTAGGCCCGAGACTGCCTGCATTTAGGGAGATAAGAAATGTGGAAAGGTAACAATTTTCTGCCTGCAAATGGGAGAAAACTGAAGTAAAATAAGTAGGGCCTTCAACTTCAACAACAAGAGCTGAAGAGCTTGTCAAGTTGAGCGTTGAGCTACTGATAAGTCCAGAATAGAAACGAGGCCAATTCTCTGATGTCCTGACGACTTTCCATAAAGTTTCCTTCTGAGATCAATACTGAGAGTTCTCGCCATTCACAGCCATTCTTCTTTGTCCAATCACTCTGTGACTTGTCATAGTGCTTTACAACAGTTCTATGACACCACTCAAGATTGGTCTAATTTTACATTTTGAGAGGTAATTTCTTCTCTTTAGTTTTTGCATGTTTCTCCTCAGAGACAGGGTAGGGGCTAAGAAAAGCTAAATGTTTGCTAGAAATCCACTTCAGGTTTGTTGTTTTGTGTGTTAGCTGAGGAAAGGAGATAGGTCTGTTTCTGAGAAATCAAAGTGACCGTATACAGGAGGAGGAATTCAAAGATGAGAGACCTGGATGATTTCAGAATATTCTGGGAGAAATTCTATGGGTAAAGCAATGGATAAAACAGCTGACAGTAAAGAAAAACCTTGTCTTCGACATCTCATTTCATTTATAGGTAAAGGAAAGGAAATTATAGTTTCCTTTTTCTTTTTTTTTTTGGTTAGTTATCTCAGTCCATGTTTTGTAACATTTATTATTATTATTATTATTGTTGTTGTTGTTGTTGTTGTTGTTGTTGTTGTTGTTGTTGTTGTTGTTTTCTTTATTTGCAATCCAGCCGTTGCTCCCCTCCCAGTATAATTTATTTTTTAAAAAGAATTTTAACCTTTGTTTTTATTTTATGTGTATGGGAATTTGCTTGCATGTCTGGGCACCATGTCCATGCAGTGCCCACATGGGCCAGAAGAGGGCAGTAGATCATCTGAGACTAGAGGTGCAGATGGTTGTAAGTTTCCAAATGGATTCTGGGAATCAAAACAAGTTGTCTTAAAGACTGAGGAAATCACTTTAAATCAGCAGTTATCAACCTGCCAGTCACAACCCCTTCGGGGGTGGCATGTCAGATATTTTCACTATGATTCAGAACAGTAACGAAATTACAAATAAAATGGTTTTATTGTTAAGGGTCAACACAACATGAGGGACTGTATTAAGGGTCACAGCATTAGGAATGCTTAGAAACCACTGGTTTAAATGCATTAAATTTTTTAAAAAAGGTGGGGCTGGGGTGTTAGCTCAGTCATTAAAGTGTAAACGTTCAGTTCCAAAGCACAAGAATCTGGGTTTTTTTAAATTAATTTATTTTTTTATTATTTAAATCTTTGTTAGACTTCATACCCCTTCTGCTCCCCCCCCCGACCATTCCCCATCCCATAACCACCCCCTCTCCAAGAGGATTACCCCATCCCACTTCCTCACCCCACCAGGCCTCCCTACTCCCTGGGGCCTCAAGTCTCTCTACTGTTAAGTGCTTCTTCTCTCACTGAGGTCAGACCCGCAGTTCTTTGCAGTTCTTTGCTGTATGTGTGTGGAGCCCTCATACCAACTGGTGTATGCTGCCTGGTTGGTGGCTTAGTGTCTGAGAGATCCCGAGGGTCCAGGTCAATTGAGAATGTTGGTCTTCCCATGGGACCTCCCTCCTCCTCATTCTTCCAGCTTTTCCCCAGTTCAACCACAGGAGTCCCTGGCTTCTGTCCATTGGTTGGGTGCAAATATCAACATCTGACTCTTTTCAGCTGTTCTTTAGCTGTTCGTTGGGCTTCTCAGAGGGTTCAATCCTTAGCACTGTTAAGAAAGAAAGAAAGAAAGAAAGAAAGAAAGAAAGAAAGAAAGAAAGAAAGAAAGAAAGAAAGAAAGAAAGAAAGAAAGAAAGGAAGGAAGGAAGGAAGGAAGGAAGGAAGGAAAGGAATACTGGGTTTGGTGGCATGGTCTTAAAATTCCAGCGGTGCCTCAAAATCAACTGAACTAATTTGCCAATGGAAGGGCCAATGTGGGAAAAATCCAGTAGGCTTCAACCCTACACAAAGGCTAATGGTATGGTGCCTGAGGAGGGATAGGCTTAAGGGAGGCAGTCTACCCCAGGGAAGAACAAACCAAAATTGTGTCTTCAGTGCCAAACAATTATCCCTGAATATTTAACTGTGTGTATATGTGTATTGCTGTATATGTATATCCTTGTGCATGCACGCTTGTGTGTGTGTGTGGTTTTCATGTGTGTGCATGCGAAAAATGGGGTCATTGACTTGAAGGAGAGAAGTGAGTGGTACATAGGGTGATTTGGATAGAGGGGGAGAAATAATTTAAATATAGTATAATTTCAAAAGTAAAAAATTCAAGTGTCTATATATTAAGGAAATTTCTAGAAAATATCACATATCGAGGCTGGGACAGGGGGATAAAACTTGAAGGCTAGTCACTGCTCTACGGTGGGATATCATCCCATAAATAAAAAGAAAGAAATGAAGAAAATTTAAAGATTTATTAAGGGTTCCATTGTTTGTATCTACAGGGACAAAAAATAAAATTCTCATTTGACAAAAAAGTCCAGTTTGTGTTATTATGCAATTTATTGCTGTCGAGAAACAATTCTGTATGTGGTCCCTAATAAGTTACGAAGTTACAAGCCACACTGTTAAATGCCCTCGCACAGATGCTTTCCTTTATTTACAAAACAGTTCTCTCTCTCTCTCTCTCTCTCTCTCTCTCTCTCTCTCTCTCTTTCTCTCTCTTTTGTTCATTTATTATATATGAGTACACTGTAGCTGTCTTCAGACACACCAGAAGAGGGCATCGGATCTCTTTACAGATGGTTGTGAGCCACCATGTGGTTGCTGGGAATTGAACTTAGGACCTCTGGAAGAGTAGTCTTAACCGCTGAGCCATCTCTCCAGCCCCAAAACAGTTCTCTTACATAAACATTTTTACGATGTCCACAGTGCCGTGACGAAAGTGATGAGGGGAAGCCTGTGAAGGTTACCTCGCTCAGGAATCACTAAAACAGAGCCTGACCCTAGGTCTCTCTGAATCTGGAAAACTGCTCTCTCTCCACCAGGGCACTTTATTGCTCTACAATGAAAATCAATGCGACAAAAGGTTTTAGTTAAAATTGCTTTTACCGTGTACGGAATGGGAATATTGGGACCTACAAACAACCTTGAAAGCGTTGGAATTTCAAGTTACTCTTCTTTCAAGTGGCAACTCGTTGTCTTTAGTGACTTATGTTTTTTTTTTTAATCTTTCACAATTGACTGACAACATTTGAATAAATCTGCTTGCAAATGTGACTGGGAGTAAGTGTGGAAGACTGAGCTTTTAAGACTCCCCTCTCCTTATCAGTGGAAACAAGGCAGGCATTCCGAGCACTGCATAATTTCAGTCAGAGTTCTGATTTCAAGTCAGATTATCTCCGTTTAACAAAGTCTGAGAAAGGCTTTGCACCTTTTAGTTCTGCTAGGGCGAGAACTTCGTGCCTGTTGTTTGGAAATATTTGGTCATTATACTCTTAGCATTTCCACAATGACCTAAAGAGAGAGGTGCTATCTTGGTGTGTATGAGATTTACTGCAGCCATATCAGTAAGCGGAACGGCACCTGATATTTGGCGAAGGCGTATGAAAAATGTAGGCTTCGTGCTATATTTTCTTTAATATAATTTAGCAGTAACCTGAAATTGCTACCATATACAAAGAGGTGACAGTAGTGCTTTCTCAAATGGACTTTGTATGCAAGGATCTTGTTCTAGACATTATAATAGAAAACTGAGCAGGAACAGAACAACTTAGTTCCCCTCTTTTATTAAAAGGAGGCACTGCTGTCTCCATACAAGCAAATGGATATTTTTTTAAAAAACTGTGTTTTGCTGTCTGCAGCTCTGCATTGGTGCTTAGGAGAGGGCACTGTGATGAATTCTGGGAACCACTCTTAATTTCCTGAGCACAGTCCCTTCAATATGAAGATCCCAGGGGGCTACAGCTTTAAGCTTTAACTTTAAGCTTTTTTTGTCTTGCCTGTCCTCAGTGAGCGAAGTGCTTAGCCCTGCAGAGTCTTGGTGTCCCAGGATAGAGGGATACCAAAGAGGTGCCTCGGCTTTCTCAGAGGAGAAAGGGAAGAGGATGGGGAAAGAGATTGTAGGAGGGAGAGTCAGGAGGGGGAGCAGCAGTTGGGATATAAAGTGAATTTATCAAAAGATCATCTAGATTGTAACTTCAAAACAAAAAAAGAAAAAAAAATCAATGCAATCTGTGTAACCCATAGGCGTGCATGAATCCCATCCCTTGCTAAGAAAATATTAGCAAGTGAAATCCACTGGGAAAGAGTCATTTGCACTCTCCAGGGAAGGCCACATATCCAAGAACAAGGCAGCCAAGATCCTTCTCTTTATATACTGTGGAAGTCCAGCTGTGCTATGTCTGTGTGCAGTGTAGCACCCTGGGCTCATAAGAGGATGTATCTAGAGTTGGGAAAATGGTTTCCAGAGACAGGCAACAGCTTTCGAAATAGTACTTGCTCCTATTGATCAGGACCCACATGAAGACCAAGTACACATCTGCCGTGAACCTCGTATTCATGATATTCCTAAGATTTTTAACATAAAAGGGTGTTGGATTTTGTGAAAGGAATTTTCAGCATCTAATGAGACAATCAGGTCATTTTTTTTCTTTCAATTTGTTCATATGGTGGATTACATTAACAGATTTTCGTATATTGAACCATTCCTGCATCCATGGGATGAAGCTTGCTTGATCATTCTGGATGATGTTTTTGATGTGTTCCGGGATTCAGTTTGTATTTCATTGAGTATATTTGCATCAATGTTCATAAAAGAAATTGGCTGAAATTGTCTTTCTTTTTTGAGTCATTGTGTAGTTTAAGTATGAGGATGACTACAGCTTCATAGAATGAGTTTGTCAATGTTCCTTCTGTTTTTATTTTGTGGAATAGTTTGAGGAGTATTAGTATTAACTCTTCTTTTAAGGTCTGATAGAATTCTGCACTAAACCCATCTGGTCCTGGGCTTTTTTTGATTGGCAGTTTAATGACTGCTTCTATTTCCTTAGGGCTGTTTAAATTGTTACCTGATCCTGATTTAAATTTGGTAAGTGGTATCTGTTTAGAAACATATGCAATTTGTTAAGATTTTCCATTTTGTGGGAGTACAGGCTTTTGATGAGACATACTGATTCTTTGAATTTGCTCATTGTGGGTCATTATGTCCCCCATTTAATTTCTGATTTTATTTGGATACTCTGTCTTTTGAATAGTCCGGCTAAGAGTTTGTCTGTCTTGTCAACTTTCTCAAAGAACCATTTCATATATTTTTTATTCGTTATATTGTTTTGTTTCTAATTGATTGATTTCAGCCCTGATTTTGGTTATTTCCTGCCTTCAACTCCTCTTTGGTGTGCTTGATTCTTTTTTCCCCTAGGTCACTGAGGTGTACTTTTAAGGTTTGGGTATTAGAAATTTCTAATTTCTTCACAGAGTCATTTAGTGTTAAGAACTTTCCTCTTAGCATTGCTTTCATGTTGTACCAGAAATTTAGTTATATTTTCATTGAATTCTAGAAATTCTTTATTTTTTCCTGTATTTCTTCCCCTATCCAGAGACTACTGAGTAGAGAGTTGTGGAGCTTCCATGAGTGTATGGAACACTTTTTGGTGTTCCTCTTGCTGCTGAAGTTGGGCTTTAATCCATGGTGGTTTGATAAGTTAGAAGGCATTATTTCCATGAGGAACACTTCTCATTTAAAATTTTCTTTTTACCTTTCTTTCTCTTTCTACTTTTTCTTGCATCTGCTGAGGCCTGACTATATGATAAATTTTGAAAAGGATCCATGAGGTACTGAGGAGGTTTATTTTTTGTGTTTGGCAGAAATATTTCCTAGATGTCTACTAGGTCCATTTGATTCCTAGTGTCAGTTTCATATTTCTGTGTTTAGTTGTTGTCTAGGTGACCTGTCAACTGGTGAGACTGTGGCGGTGAAGTCTCCCACTTAATATATGGGGTTCCATGTGTGATTTCAGCTTTAGCAATGTTTCTTTTAAAAATGTACGTGGTTTTGTGTTTGGGCATAGATGTTCAGAATTGAGATATCATGCTGGCAGATTTTTCCTTTAATGTGTGTGAAGTGTCCTTCCCTGGCTCATTTGATTAATTTTGGTTGGAAGTCTATTTTATTAGATATTAGAATGGCTCTTCCAGCTAGATTCTTGGGTCTGTCTGGTTGGAAAACATTTTTCCAGCTCTTTACACAGAGGTGATATCTACCTATATTGCTAAGGTATGTTTCTTGTATGCAACAGAATGATGGGTCCTGTTTCTGTATCGATTCTGTTTACCTATGTCTTTTTACTAGAGAATTGAGTCCATTGATGTTGAGAGATATCCATGACCAGAATTGTTATTTCCTGTTATTTTGATGGTGGTATTTGTGTGTGTGTGTGTGTGTGTGTGTGTGTGTGTGTGTGTGTGTGTGTGTCCAAGTGTGTGTTTCCTTTGTTTTTGGTGGTATGGAATTACTTTTTTCCTATGCTTTCTTAGATGTAGCTATCTTCCATGGGTTAGAGTTTTCCTTATAGTATTTCTGTAGGGCTGGACTTGTGAATATACAATGTTTAAATTTGAATTTTTCTTGAAATATCTTATTTTCTCCATCTATGATCATTGAGAGTTTTATTGGGTATAGTAGTCTAGGTTGGCTCCTGTGCTTTTGAAAATGTTGCAAGGTATCTGTCCAGGCCCTTCTCCCTTTTTGAGTCTGTGTTGAGCAGCTGGGGTAATTCTGATAGGTCTGCCTTTGTATGTTAGCTAACCTTTTCCCCTTGTCACTTTTAATATTCTTTCTTTGTTCTGTAGATTTTGTGTTTAGAATATTGTGTGTCAGAGGATTTTCTTTTCTGCTCTGGTCTAATTGATGTTCTATAAGCTTATTACATATTTATAGGTATCTCTTTCTTGACATTAAGAATGTTTTCTTCTATGATTTTGTTGAAAATATTTTCTGGGCCTTGGAGCTGGTATTCTTTACTTTCTTCTATTCCTATTATTCTAAAGTTCGGTCTTTTCATGGTATCCAGATTTCCTGGATGTTTAGTGTCAGAAATTTTTTAGATTTAACATTTTCTTTGACCGATGTATCAATTTCTTCTGTTGTATCTTCTATGCCTGAGAGTCTTTCTTCTGTATTCTGTTGGAGACGCTTATGTCTGTTGTTCCTGTCCTCTTCCTTAGGTTTTCCAACTTCAGGATTCCCTCAGTTTGTGTTTTCCTTACTGCTTCTATTTTCATTCTCAGGTCTTGAATAGTTTTATTTATTTCCTTCACCTGCTTAGTTGTGTTCTCCTGTATTTCTTTAAGGGATTTACTTGTTTCCTCTTTAAAGGCCTCTACCTGTTTGTATTTTCCTGCATTTCTTAAAGGGGTTTTTTAATTTTTACTTTAAAGTTCTCTGTCACCTTTATAAGATTGGATTTAAGGTCGTTTTTTGTGGGTTAGTTCTGTTAAGATATCCAGGGTTTGCTGAAGTAGGGTAGCTGTCCTCTGAAGATGTTATATGTCCCTGACTATTGTTGATTGTTTTCTTCTGAGGACCTTTACCCATCTGGATAACTTTAATCACTGCATGTTCCTGTTGTAGTAGATATTAGGGGGGTGTCTAACCACAATGATCCTAGTATGTCGGGCCTTTGATGGTTGTCATTAGGCTATGTAATTCTGTATCGCCAGTCTGATCAAGTTGAGCTGAGAGGTTGTAGGAGAATGGATGTCCTCAAGGCAGCTGGGGTGTCCAAGAGGACTCAGCAGTCAGGAAACCAGTGCGTGAAGGGATGCTAGCCTGTATGCTTCCAGATCCTCGTATCTGATGAATTTAGGCACAGGGATAATGGAGATCCAACAGTGATAGCTGTGGCTCAGTGCAACTGGGGGTGCTCTAGAGGACTCACAGGGCAGAAAAGATGGGTGCAGGAAAGGAGTCTAAACTGTATGCTTCCATGTCCACAGATCTGATGAAGGTAGATGGAGAGGTGGCAGGATGATGGAGTTCCCCCAGGGATAGCAGATGTCTCAGGGCAGCTGGCCGTGCCTCAGGATACCCAGTCGTCAGGGAAGATGGATGCGGAAAAGAAGTCTAACCTCACGCTGATGCTTTTGAAAAGATATAGCAAAAGAACATAAAGTTGGTTGGGTATCAAGTGGGACATCTTGAAGGAGCTGAGGGAGGAGACGAAAGTGATCAAAATATAGTGAGTTTTATACACTGTACTAAGAACTAATAAAAACAGAGAGAAAGCAGAATCTCAGCATATGTTATCTGTGTTTCCTAAAGACTTTCCACTATAATTCTGCCTCTATTGAAACTACCTGCCCCATCATAGTTCTATTTAATGTCAAGAATTCATGTGACGATGTAAATGGATGTATACTTGTCAAATATTCGTGGGTAGTTTCTGCCAATGAATGTTACTAATTATATATAGCATTGTATAATTCATTCCTTACAGAGACCCATAGTGATAAGAAAGGACACTTTTATAATGAGTTGGAGAATTTTTAAATTGTGAGTTATTAAAATAAATTTACATTAAATGCATATTAAATTATTTAATGAGTTTAATGAAGGTGAATAATTACAAGGTTTATAATATTCTATGACTTTAAATATGTTTATCGGCTGGTATTTAAGAGAAGAAACAACACTTAAAATTATTCCCCAAGGATGAAACTGGTAACTGTGAAGCACATGAGAAGAGTTTGGTCCTGGGTCTTCAGGAACAGCTAAGAACTGTGTGAGCTGAACAGACTATAGGTAAGGCAGTGGCTATTCACACTGTTTAAGTGTTTCGTTCAGAGAAAGGATTTATTTAATATGAGTGATGTCTGAAAGCTGGTAGAGGTTCTTCAGACACCGTGCACTGATGTAAGACAAGGAAAACAGGATTGCAGCATAGACGGAGCAAGCTGAGAGTTATTTGTAGGGAGAACATCAGTAATGTGGGTGACCAGGAGTGGGGAAGGGAAAGGGAAAGAAGATGGAGAGGCCAAAGACCGGACAACCATGAATTGTTAGCTTATAACTTGCAGAAAATGGCAGTGTGCCCTCAGGCTAATTCCTTATCCTGGTGCCATCTTACTTGCTTAGTAAAATAGTTTATGGTGTTTTCCTTCTACTTGTCCCAGACATGCTGACAGAGTGGATTACAAGTAAAGTCATCTTGCTTTAATTCTTTGGAGATGGATGCTATGCAAATACAATTATTCATTAAGTATAATAGAGATATAAGAAATGTTGGATGTGCTCGGCCAACAAGGATATTTAGATGAGAAGAAGCTGGGCAATCCACTGGGTGTTTCATGTAGACCAGTAAAGCCGCAGACAAATGGATGCTGAGTCAAAGGGAAATAGATGAAGGAGAAGAACACATTTATTCAGGAGTTAAGACTGTTCAATGAATGATAAATATGTGGTTTCTATATGTAAAAATTTCCAAGAGAAAATGTACTTTAACTTCACTATTCAATATCAAGGAGTAATAAGAAAACGCTTTAAATTAAAATTTAAGGTCATTTGTTAGATTTTTGAAAAGCGATATATAAACAGCTAATTATGTAGGTGTACAATCTGAGTTTTAAATTATGAGTAATCAACACATATACAGTTTTATAGAATAACACATCATTTTGGAAAGCAAGTCCGAAGGCTGGAGAACGTGGGAGAGGACATAGTGGGCAAAGGTTGAACAATGCAAATCAAGATTTGCTTAGATAGAAATAGAAGATTTGCGGTTCAATCACAGCATGATGACTGTAGGTATTGATAAAGTCTTATATACTTCAAAATGTTAGATCAACAGTGCTGTGCATTTTTTCCATACAGAAAGAAATAAGAGTTTGAGTAATGTATGATTTACCAGATTTAAGCATTACATAATACTTTATATTGAAATAGCACCTGTGATATATATACACCATATGGCCCCTATAGTTGTGGAATTAACATCACTAAAATTTAGTGACTTTATCTGGGAAGTCATTTATCTAGAAGAACTGACTTTTGATTAGGATTAGAATTTAATTCATTTGGTCTTCCTTCTCCCTCTAACTGAAGAATGGGCCAGCTATAGGATATGATGAGATTGTCATTGTCAGATAACCATCATGCTTTTGTCTGGCATCCATATTTTAAACCATGTAAAGAAAGAATTCTAGCAGAGAGACTTGGTTTTCAGACAATACCTTTTGCTTCCTTGAGTTCAGAGTTAATGGTTAAATTGACCTGGTATTTATCATAAGAGAAGTCTCTTGTAAACTATGATGAAAAATCACGGAGTACAAAATAAGCTCTGTCACCATTTGACAACCGGTGCCATGACCTAGGGCAGACAAAAGAGTTGATTTTGCTTGTTAATTATACATTTTTAAGGCAGTCCCACTCTGTAGCTCCAAACTGAGAAAGTAACCTAAGCTGAAACTCAAACTTAGGGGCAGTCTCTCTGCCTCAGCTTCCATAGACCTGGGATTACAGCACGGAGAGCTACACCCAGCTAGGATCAAGTTAGTTACTTACATTGGACTTTTAGATCTTTCCTCTTCTTATATCAGAGCCTGGCCAGACTATTAATGTGACTTACTTTGTACTTAGGACCTACCAGATATCCTATAAGATTTTACCTATAGAATAACTATATGTGTGTGCGTGTGTGTGTGTGTGTGTGTGTGTGTGTGTGTGTGTATGGTTAAAGCAAATTCATTAATGTTCTATGACATCTTAGAATCATAGGAAGGAACTCTAGTGGTGAGCAATGGATTTTTTCGAGCTGTTGGTGAAGGCTAATGGTGTCTGTGGTGTTTGTCCTATCAGATGAGTAGGATAACTCCAGACACAGAAGTAGGAGAGAGCGAGGCTTACAGGTGAGACATTAAAATTATGCTCAGCTCATTGGAATCCTACAAGCTGCAAAGCATCACAGTGGATGCCTTCATCCTGCATTCTACTGGAGTTCGATCAAGCAGGCGGGATGACATCCCGAATGTCATTCTACCACATTAGCTCAGTGTTTATTTAATTTTATTTTCATCTGTTTCTTTGTTTATTGAAATTTGATCTCACTATATAGCCCATATTGATCTCCATTCAAACCTACGATCTTTCTGTCTCAGTCTCTTGAATGTTGGGATTACAGACATGTACCTTCCCATGTACATAACGCAGTGATGTTCTAGATGTTATTCATCAGGCTCCTTATTCAACATGTATGAAGCATCTTCTCAGATAAAGTCACTGGGATTCTGTAAGAAACAGGGACTCACTGACATCCACTTGCTCCTTCCTATTCTAGGGTGTAGCCTGCCATTGAATGAGACTGATGCAGGAAAAGTCCCTCAAAGATGTTCCATTTGCATAGCCAGAGACAGGTTAGGTGAAGAATTTGATTTCAACTGGTACTCATTGACAATGCGGTTCCTGTCTCAGATGTATGTGTTGGTTAGCTGAGTATCTACCCCTAGTCTTGTGTCTTCTTTTGTAGTATAAACATGTTGTCAGTCAGCTTTCTGGGACACCCAGATTTTAGTAGCCTCACTTATATGTTGGTCAGCTGTGCATGGATGGTGTGAATGATCCCAGGATTAAAGGACGTTAATGGGATTATTTTTTATTTTTTTTCTTATTTTTATTAATCATCTCATTCATCCACATCTCAAATGATATCTCCTTTCCACGGAATCCCCAATTCATCCTCCCACTACAGAAAGTGCCAGCAAGTTAACAAAGAGGATGATTATGATACTCAGGGCTGTAGAGGAAACAAATTAGATCAAATTGATTAAAGGAGACGCTTCCTGGCAGCAGGTAATGTTAACTTGTAAAGAAGCCTCAAAAAGATAGTGAAATTAGTTCTGTGCTGTTAAAACTTTTAAGCTGACCCACCCAGAAACGCAAAGTCTACACCTGGCAGGCAGAAGGATTTCTGTGCTTTTGCTCCATTTTCATTTCTGTTTGTCTGAACACAGACACAATGAGAGAAAAGTGAGAAGGGAAACAGCTCTGGATGTGTGGCAGTAACAGCTATCAGCAGTTGATGCTCTACCTTTCAGGAGCAGGAAAACATCCCAGAGCACTTAGTTTTCTGCTAGCCTAATCAGTTTCAACTTCGCTCTGCTTACAAACTCCCAAGCAGCTCTTCAGTCAAATGTTGATTTCCTGCTTCACTTGCAGCTCTCTGTCACTGTTTCTTCTGTCAAGAACCAGTTCACTAACTGAAACAAGCAGAGAGAAGAAAATGGGGTTGTCCCCTCACTTTAGAAGCACACCAGGGCATGAGCTTAGTAGGGACAGTTGCTTGAGTGTCACTCTGAGATGCTGACTGGACATGCTCAGTGATTTTCTGGTTTTTGTTTTTGCTTTTTTTTTTTTTTTTTGTAGTAGTAGTAGTTTTTTTCTTTGTTTTTTGGATGCAATATTCTTTTTCTAAGAAAACAAAGTAAAACAAAATTGTCAATAATTTACTCTGAAGACATCTTTTGATATCTGTTGAGACAATTAATGAGATTATTTTAATGACGCAGGAAATATGCTGCAAGCAAATAGTTTGGGATAATGAAAACACCAACTTAAAAATGCTTGAGTCAAAGGTGACTCCAATCTGCTCATTTTATAATAGGAATATGTTTCAGTCGGTAGTCATTTCTTAGGGTAGGATATATCTCAGTGCTTCTAATGGGGTGGTGATATAAAGGTGTATTTAAGTATGGCAATAAAATCAATAGAACTAGCAACATTTATGTGATAGGAGTCTGTGGTAAATATTTTACTGTGGCATTTATTTACCTTATCGTCTCATTCATCTTTAATACAAAGGTGAGGCTCATGGTAGTTCTCTCAGAATTTGCCACATCAGCACTTTTTGTCAGGGAATGTCAAGGCAGGGATGTGTGTGAATTTTCAGTACTAGAAATTTGACAGCAAAATTCACAGTCAATAGCCTTGTAAGAGGCTGCTCAATTTGGCTTAATCAGCAATGCCAACCACTTCTTGCAAATGGTAGCAGTGATCTTTCTATCAAGAATCCTTCTAACAAAGTAGATGTGGCAGAGAATGTTTGACAGCTAATTTCTGAGTTATGGAGTGAGGACTAGCACATACAGCAGTATTTGTCGACTTGCTTGTCTTTGTCCAAGACATGGATAGTTTTCGTTCACGTTTAGGAAGTCATTCTTTGTCAGAGCAATGATATCATTCTAGGATGATAGTGCTACCTGGAAGAAGAAACTCTAGAAGCTAAAGGAAAGAACAATCTGCGGCGTTTAAGTCTCATTATCTTCATAAGACTTGAGGTCAGTCCATTGAGTCAACAGATGTTCATTAACAAACCGGAAGTAATCTGCTATGCTTTACTCATTTCATGACTGTTAAGATAATGACATGAATGGGAAAAGGCTAACATAGACTCCAAATTGTGAATAGGGACAGCTGAGCCTCTCTGTGTCTTTGAAATATCTGGGGACGGTTGTCTTGAGCATAGCGTTTTAGATACTATGACTATATCACACAAATGGTGACTGTAATGACACCATTCCTTTTGTAATGGCTGTATTTATATCATTCGGATATCATTTTGATTTTTGTTCATTTTGTTTCTGATAATTTAAAACATTGTGAATTAAGTCAGAGGAATTCCACGAATGACCACACTTGGCGACAAAGATGTGACGATTGCTTTTCTGTTGTTCTTAACTACTCACTTCTCCATAAGCAGCCCCTCTACGGTTCTATTGCTATTCATTAACCTCTTCATTGTTGTCCCCATTTTCATCTTCAATCCTTCCTTTATTTTAGTTTTCCAGCTCATTATTGGAAGTCTATTTATTAGAGAGGAAAATACAATTGGCTCCTTTTAAAACATGGCTTCTTTTTACTATTATTAAAGCCTAACTCACTGTAACTCTCTGGATTTTTTGTTGATTTTTCCCAAATGAGAATCTGAACAAGTTTACAAAACTATCCCATCTAACGAGTTAACACACCCAGCAATTATGGACGCAGTGTAAGCGCTCATTCATTGTTGTCAACAGTCACTGCCATACTAACTTCTTATTATCAGTGTTATTAAAATATTTACTCATTCTGTGTGTGAGTGTGGGCATGTGTGAGTTCATGCTTGGAGCAGATAGGACCTCATCCCTAATTCCAACCTAATTCCTCAATAGAGATCCAGTGCACCTAAGGCTTATTATTACACCGAGGTGGCAAGAAGTGACCTTTAGGGATCTGTCTGTCTCCACATGACAGCGCTGCAGTTATAGGCACACGTGACCATTCAAGGCTTTTACATGGGTGCCGGGAATTGGAACCCAGGAAGGTATTCACGGTTGCTAAACAACCCACTGAGCCATCCATCTTCCCTGCCTTTAAATTAACAACATTTTAATGTCAGGTATGTATATACAATAAAGATAAATACTGTTTTGTTTATTAGGTTTAGGATTAGGGTACAGCTAATTGTCTCTGTTTAAACAAAATTTAAATATAACATCTCTCTTTCTGGAATTGTATAGAATACAATTATTATGTCCTCCTGTCATTCTGGCAACATGCCTATTTATTAGTTTGTATTAACTCAGGATCGTAATGTCCTTATACAATAGTGGAACTTTGATTCTCTCATTGGGGACATGGCTAATGCAACATTCTGACTATAGAGTTATCTTTCCTTCTGACTCATATCATGGGACTTTTATAGGACTTCTCAGAGATCAATGGCTATTTCTGTTATTTTCTCTGCAATGAATTATTAAAAAAAACATTAAATTTCTGGGTGTCATTTGAAATTAGCTCAAGTACTATATTTCAAACTTAAGAAAAACCAGCTTCTTTTCAGATATTTTTAATAAATTGAGAAACCTTGTCACTTGCTGTGGTAAACAGGAACTCAGATTACTAAAAGGAATACTACTGCTTAATTTCATCTTCGCTATTTCAATTCTCTTAGGGACACAGTTTAACAATTTCATACTCTAACTTTAAGCAATATATATCTATATATTTTCATTTTCTACATTATGATTAATTACTTGCTGATTGACATTTTGAGTTAGGTCTTATTTTCCTCCTACCTAATTACATCCAATCATTTCGTTATCCTTCTGTAATTTCATGACAACTCAGACCGTAAGTATTGTGACTGGAAATGAATGTTCTGAGGCTTCTGATAGTCTTGTAATTTAGGACCTATTAATGGCAGACCAAGGTCTGAGGAATCTCCAGAACTTAATTGGTTTTAAATTGGCCTTAAATTGTAATTAGAGGAGAAGAGAAGTAAGTCATAACATGAGTATTTTTATCACAACAGAATTTAGAGTTGCGGATCCATCAGAATACTGTTTTTGTTAGAGGAGGAGAAAACTTCTGGGTAATTAGATGTGTGCGACTACTTCTGCCATACTGAGTAGATAAAGAAAGCAGCATCTAGGAAATGCTTGTGAGTCTGAGCCGATCAGTCGGGAAATGCCACACCACTTGTGCAGCTCCAAGTCTCTGGTAGCCAGACAGAAAGGTAAGACTGCTGTCACATATGCACAAACCTTTAAGGAGTACCCGCTGCGTGAAGCCTTCAAGTCTTCCTCCTGTATTTTGCTATAGCAAATGCGGCTATGCACCAAAGCAAAGGAGCCTGGAAAAGGTTTGTTGTGGGTATTGATGACTCGATCGCTCAGTTCATGATTCCCTAGGGTTAAATCTGACTCATTTGACAATGTTCCTTTCTCTACCCTCCAACCTCTCCCGAAACTGCATGAGGAGAGATGACCTTTCAGAAAAAGAAACTTACATAGTCAAGGGATTAAAACTAGTGAGTTTCATGGGAATAATTTCATCAAGCTAGCTCCTCTTGAAACATGTATGCTTGTGTTTTCTGAACCCTGCACTCTTTATTGTGACAAAGAAGTAGTTTTAGAGGCTAAGGAGAAGTCCTCCTAGAGGTACATAGTGAGAAGGGGCATAAGGTGTAGACCTGGCACTATTCCAGGGCACTTCCTGTGATTTCCAGTGACGAGACAGTTGTAGTTCAGATGGTATTTCGCCTTTGCTGTGAAGTGACTGGAAATGCAGTCACGATACAGATGGCACACGCTAAGTAGACAGGTAAGAATCTGTGCGCTGCTGTTCTCTACGCTTCCTCTGTCAGGGGAATGAGTGTGGAGCCGCTTATAGCGTTGCTCATACATAAGCATTCTGTTCCTGTGGAATTAGCTCAAGAGCCGGTGTGTGTTTTCACACCTGACATTTTGGAATTACAAAAAACTTAACTTGTTTAGCTCCATTAGCTTTTCCGTTGTTGTGACACATAGTGTAATGAGATTTTATGGCGAGGTGAAGCATGTACCCTGGAGAGTACCTGCGTCAGTTGAGTTAGATGGAGCTGCAAGAATTGGACACACTTCCCTTTTTGTCGGAGAAGAATCTAGCTTTCAGAGAGCTTGGAAGAGAACATTGAGAGTGCTCCATTGTTAAATAAATGAGTGATTCATGAAATGAGCCTTTCATCTTTTCCTCCTTGTTATATTCCAGTGCCTATCAAAACCACTTAGGTGGTGTTACCATAAACTTTGACTATAGATTTAAATAAACAATGATCTTGATAGTACTATTATTAATATTAGATGGCATTTTTTTCTTAGTATGCAAAGACAGCTTTATTTGGATTTATTCTTTATGTAATTGCACAAAATATTCTTTAGAGTACTCTACTCCAGTATTGTTTAGTTGGCTTTGGAGGCAAATTTCTATGGTTAAATATATAAGGCAGTAAATTTGTCAGTATCTCCCTGTGTATATTTAATTTCTATTGTCCCAAGTTCAGCATCTCCTTGGGCAAATACTGAGAACTCTGACAATAAATGCCAGCTCTTTTCATTTCAGCCCTGCAGGTTCAAGGATGAAGTGTTAGTAATCCATCCCACAGATACATTCCTGAGGGAGCAGAACAGCTGGATGGCGGCAGAAAAGGACTGATCCCGCCAGTGTTTAATACCTTGTTGAGCCTTCATAGTGTGCCTGGTACTAACTGGGCACCTCAATTATTCTCCATCTGTGCTCTCTACCAGAGCTGCCAGTCTTCCTATGGCTCAGTCCCTGAGGCTGATGGCAGAGAGCCCAACACTGTAAATGGTACAATCTAGCATTTCTTCCCAGCTAGTTAATCGAGTAAACAGATCACTCTATCCCTGGTATTGGCTTAGACCATAACATAAAGCTATGTTTGCCACAGCCTCGAAGGCAACTTTTCACCAGAAAGATAGCCATCAGATCTCCATTTAACAATGCATTAATGCCAATAGGACGGAATGGCTTAAGAGTAAAGCCACTATAAATTAAAGGCTTGTGGGGGTAATGCAGTGACTGATCAAATTTGTGAATAGGATATTAAATGTTTCGTCTCTGGTCTCGGTTTTCTACTCTACTAAATTATAAGTCCAACCAAGTGGCCTTTCTGCCAAGCCTTTGGAAAAACCCACACACTCTCTAAGTTAGAAGAAATCTCCCAGTGTTATGTGGAATTTCCTTGGCAAAAGGGACATCTGTCCTTCTTAATGTCTCAACCAATTCAGAAGCTTTTTGATGATCATAATTATATTGGACTGAGATCTATGAAGTGGCTCGTTTGGAGCAAGAGATTATGATATCAAATTTTTCTAATTATATCACATATTAAAAGCTATTAGTAACAGATAGGAGCTGAGAACTTTAAGAAGAAAAAAGTGTACTAATTTCTAATGTCTGGTAGGTTTGTAAGATATCATTGAAAATGGGTAACATGGCTAATATCCTTACTCCACCATGTGTACCCAGGGATCAAGGGTATCCTAGATGTGGAACCAATTTAGAAAGCACCCTATTTCCTGAATTTGCACAAATACAGAAGCACAAATGAGTTGGAGGAAGGACATCACAGAAACCATTTACCTAAAGGCAGTCGTAATAGAATCGGCAATACTCTGTATAGATCTTCAATTCTGAGACATTAAAACAAATACACAACCAAAGCTATGGAACTAAAGTTCAGTCAATAAAGTGCTTCCCACAGAAGCCAGTGAACCGTAAAAATCCCACATCCCAGAGAAAGACACGATCTCAAAATCAAAGCAAAATCCACAATTGGTGGCTCCTAAAGCATAACATCTTTTGTTTAAACTCTGACCTCGGGTATATGGACACACACATGATAACACACAAATACACACACACACACACACACACACACACACACACACACAGACACACACAGCTAAACCCAATAAAATTTTACATACTCTAAATATTACCACAATAAGAAATGATGGTGGTAGTAAATCTTCATTTTTTTAATTTTAAAGATTATAATATAATTATATCATTTGCTTCTGTCATTTACTTCCTCCAAATTCTCTTACATGCTTCTCTTTGCTCTCTTTTACATTAATGGCGTCTCTTTTCATTATTGTTTCATTCATATACGTGTACACACATATGTTCATATACATAGACATATACATACATACACATACATACATATATGTATACACATACACACACACACACACACACATATATATATATATATATATATATATATATATATATATATATATTCCTAAGTACATTAATACAACCTGCTCAGTCTGTATATATCCCTTATATGTAGTTTCAGAGCTGACGATTTGGTATGGAAAAGCTAATTGTGTTCTTCCCCAGGGAAGATGATTTCCCCTCCTCTCAGTGTTTCTGTAGTTGTTTGTATAGTGTTCAGGCCTTGTGAAGTTCCCACTGTCATTTTAACACATCTGTTGTTACCACCCTTATTTAGCTGAGGCTTAGGCAGTTGTATAGTGAACATACATTTTAATACTTGATAGAGTGGTTAGAGATGGTGGGAGATGAGTGAACTGGAGTGGTTAATTTTACCAAAGGACACTCCATTGGTCATTTGGTTCCTCCCCATAGCTAATGTGACTGACTTTTTAAGCTACGTAATTTCAACCTTTCAAGTTAATGTGAAGAACAGGGGCAGGAAGAGAGAAAATAGGAAACATCTGAAGACTTTGTACTGCAGAGAGAAAAACACGATCTTATGGTCCTCTTTTTTTATCCTTGAATAGAATTTAGAGCAAAGGGAACCAATGTGTATCTTTACTCTCTTCTTTCCCAAGTAAATACTCATTATAGTGAAGGAGATTGCTGATCAAAATCAAATCCTACTTTCTTTCTTCTTTCTCTCTCCCCAGCTGCCCTAAAACTCAGCTTCCTAATTCCTATGCTTTTGGATTCTTTCTTCAACGTCCAGTCAGTCAATCATGGAAAGACCCAGGCTGTAATTTCGTACTTTTCACATTGTAACTTGGGTTACAATGACTCTGAGGTGCTTTCTGCTAGCACAAGCCGATAAAGAAAAATATATGAGTGTTGGCTCCTTGAGTTTTCATCAGCACTGTGAGTTACATAATGAAGCCTGTATTGAACTAAAAAAATACTATTATCCTTCTAGCACTGATGGAAGACAGAAAGAGCCATTTAGAATCCCTTAGCCATGTATAGTCTGGGAAATCAGGTTCTTTTCCTCTAAGAAAAGGCTCACTGTGAATAGTTCTTCAACTTACCACATTGTCAATGTTTTGTGTTATCAGCTCTTGGGAGATGCATGGAATCCTAACGTCTGATTCCTCCATCAGCTTATTGTCCCTTGTAAACATGGTCTCTTTTGTTTGGGAAGTGTTTGAAAAGATTTCACTTTGGGTCCTCAGTGACCTTGGTGTTGTGTGCCATTTGTACATCATTAAAAGGTTGTAATGAAGTTCCGCTGCACGCAGATTGTAAAAGGTCAAGCAGAAAGCTGGGAGCCAATGAGATTGGGAAGAAAAATTGTGCTGGCTGCAGAAGTTGAGGGATTCATTATATGGATGCTATGGGGTTTTCAGCAGAGTAATAACTGGGTTAGCAATAGAATGTAAATCTTCTCAGCCACTTAGCTGGAATCTGCTCCTCCTTGATTTGTGGGGATATATTTTTAACAGAGTACAAGGAAAGTCATTACACTCAGAGGAAAGCCAGTAGATTGGTAAATGCACTGTGGATGGTCTAGGCACAAAAAGAACAGAGCTAGAGGATAAAGCACAGTGCAGTGTGAGAAGTATTGTCATGTAATATGAAATTATTACCACAGAATAACTTTGCATAAGTAACTGCTTGATTCTATAAAGGTTATAAAAGTCTGGTATTAGCTTCAATTCAATGGTCAATAGGTAAAAGTCCAAGTAATTAAGATACTTAAAATTGCTACTGACAAAATTAAAGGATTTGAGATAGAAATAACTTCAAAATACTAGCATCTTCTAGCCAGTTCACATAAAAAAATCATTAAGCAAAAACTGGTATGATTGCTCTACAAGAGAAAAATAAAATTTCAGATTTTGATGAATCACCAAAAATATTTCCTAGAAATTGGATCACCAGAACAGCCATTGTGTCATTTCTTACGTACAGAGTACAGTGGTCTCTCTTGTAGATGAATCACAAAACACCTGCTGACAAAAGTCAAGTCTCTGAAATTTGCCTAAGAGTAAATAGAAATCATAGTTATTCCATTAGGCTAGCATGACGTGTTCCCTGGATATTAAGAGAAGTGAACTTGTCCTAGAAAAGGATAAACTATCATTAAGATGAGTCATAACACTCAGAGACTGTGGTACTAATAACATGAGCAAAGAAGTGGTGGAGAGATGGGAGAGAGAGAACACAAAAAAAAGAAGAGGAACTAGAGGTGTGGATGGAGGTGACAAATAGCCTGATGTGAGTGAGATGCCTGTGTTTATCCAGCCCCCACCCTCTTCCCCCAGAAATCCCCCACCATGCCTTACAGTTGCCAAGGAACTTCTCTGGCAAAAGTATATAACCGTCAATGTCCTTGGCCTATTTTACCTATTTTACCAAAGGACTTGCTGATGTCCCTGATCTGGTCTTTGGCCTAGGGCTATGTTGATGTCATAATGGCGAAACAAAGCCCACTCCACCCATCATTAGCTGCAAAACTCAGGAGAGTGGGCACCACCCTTCCCCTGGGCAGCATGATAGAACTTGATCTTGTGATGTGGATATGCCAGAGAGGTCCCAAGAGTGTGAGAACTGGACAGCTCACTCTGCCCCCAGGCCAGTGCTGGGGAGCTCATCCTGGTGGTGCAGATACAGAAGAGACAGTGAGCTGAACAGCTTAGCTTCAACCCAGGCTCAGGTCCAAGGCTTTGATTTGGCCTGCCGTGCATGCACCCCATCTATGAACTGCTGGAGTATGGTAAGGAGCTGGTCCTTCAGATCCAAAGCTGCAGGATCTCCATGACAACAGGGCAACAACAGGATATCTGAGTAGAATTCCGGTGAGGATCCAGTATTGATAGCTTTGGAGAAGCCAGAGGCGTCAAATCTGACCAATGTTTCATAGCAATAAACATTTACAAGCAAAACTGCATAGTACAGAGTGTACAGATAAAGAGTATACTATTTGACACAGAGTGACACATACGAGCTTTCATGGTGAGATAATTTATTTATTCATGTGTACTTTTTGTTTTCCTTGTGGGTGGAGGAGATATGTGGGGTTGGGGTGCATGATGTGAAATTCATATACAAAAAGATCAAAAAAGCTAATAGATGTGTCAAATTAAATCAGGATTTTGAGTACACACACACACACACACACACACACACACACACAATTGGGACAGGCTTACAGTTACAGAGGTTTAGTCCATTATCATCACAGTAGGAGTGGTGCTGTAGAATGAGCTGAGAGTTCTACATCTTGATCCACAGGCAGTAGGAGAGTGAGTGTAAAACTGAGCATAACTCGTAAATGTAACACTCCAATGCCCACCTCCACAGTGACACACTTCCTCCAGCAAGGCCATAACTCTGAATAGTGCCACTCCGAACAGGTCACGCATACAAACACTTGAGTCTATGGGGTCATACCTTATCAAACCACCACACTTAATTAACCTGAAAAAATTCAAAACTAAAAGATATTTTCAAAATAATACAAAAATGTATTATCTAAGATGTCCCAGGATGAGTTAAGAAAGACAGGGAAAGTTTAGATTATCTCAATTTTTTTTCAAATTTTAACATGCTAACTCTTCTTAAAGATATAACTTTTCATTTCAGTTCTATGTTTTACAGACTTACAGTGGTAGGGTGCAGGGGTTTAAATAAAAATGGCCTCCACAGGCTAATATATTTGCATCCTGAGTCCCCAGTTGGTGAACAACTTGGAAAGATTAGGAGGTATGTTCTTGTTAGAGGAGGTGAGTCCCTAAGGGTGAAATTTGAGGTTTCAAATTTCTTTTCTTAAAACTTCATCACTATTTGTAGAGAACAACATATTCCAAACTTTTGAAACAAATGCCATTTTATCAATGTACATAGTCAGTCTAGTCAGTGTGCTATGTAATACCACTCTAGAAGTGTGTCTTAAGGAAAATGAAAAATGCAAATCCTACATTCATAATTTCCATAAAAAGTCAACACAACATCCAAATTTACATGATATATAGAACTAATCAGAGAAATTCTCATTAAATCAGATATAAATAAGGAAAAATAACAGAAATAAATTTACCAATTAGAGAAGAAAAGAAAATAAACTGAAATAAATGAAAATAAAGGTAATTAGGATGCAATACTAATAAAAGGGAAAGGTATAAAGAAAATGATATGAATTAGTATATTGAGAGTTGGAATTGATAATAAATTAATCCACTGTCTATCATGAAATACAATAATGAAACGTTGAAAAGCAGGAGAGAGAATAAAGTTAAAGTGAGGTACAATAAAATGTTTACAGACAGAAAGAATTAGGTTGTCAGGCTGCTTCTACAAAATCCCTGCAAAGAGGCCGCAGATGGTAGCATGACTGGACACATGAAAACTATTCTTGGAAATAATGTTGGCATAATAATTCATTCACAAAATGAAATACTATTCACCCACAAAATGGATGATCATACAAAATGTGAAATAGCTATCAGTACATATTTTTAAATAAAAATGTCAAACAAAATAATAATAACATATCATTTCTAAATTTAACAGAAAAAAATTAAAATATGCCAAGCCTGAGAAGAAACAGTGCCTGCATGATACAAAAACGTCAATGAATAGAAACTGCTAAAAATGGGAGATGGAGAATCACTTGTGTTTCAGGGTGTGCCCCTAGAACATTGCTGTGTGCTGTAAAATGTCAACGAAGAGAAATAGTGTGCATGTGTATACCTAACAGTTGTGATGGCGTTAAGATGACAAGCTTTTCCACTGTAGTAACTCTCTTCCTGGGAGTTCATGATTTTCCTATTCATACTTTATAATGTGAGAACATTCGGGCTGCTATTATCAACATATTCAAAGAATTAAATGATGTTTGAATTAATAAATCTCAGCAGAGGAAAGTAAAGCTATAATAAACAAGGTTTAAAACAAATGGACTAAAATTTTGTTTCTCCAAATCACCGTGAGACTAAATACTGTTGAAAGCCCTGAAATCTTGACTGGTTTCACATAACCCCATCATGGAAGGGAAGAGGACAGTATGCCTATCGCTAGCTGAGAAGTTACTGACAATAGATAAGAATGAACAGCACGGCGAGAATCATTCATCAGTAAAGACGTGTCTGCTAGCAGATAGACCACAGTCTTCTGCAAGGGTACACATCTAAGAGCAAGTGGGCATCATTACTGAACTAAGTCCGTTATGAAGAAACAAAAGGGATAGAGTGGGTAGGCAACAGGGCAGAGAGAAAAAAATGGGAGAAAATGTGGGGGCTGAATATGTTCAAAATGGTAAATTCTCATGAAGCTAGAAACAAAACTAATTGGAAGAAATTTTAGCAAACGGGCTACATGGTATATCTAATGCTGTTGCTTTTTTATACAAGATTTTCTAATGTTTTATTGTTTCTTTGTGAATTTCACATCACCCACCCTGATCTCACTCATCCCCTCTATTTTCACCCTTTTCCCCTGCAAGCTTCCCCACAAAATAAGATAGAATAAAGAATCTTGTCATGGAAGCTGTAGTATGTCAGAGTGTGTCACAAAGTATATACCCTTTTGTCCACTCAACTTGTATGTTCATGGTCTGGCTCAAGCCCCCTGGCTATACTATCTATCCTGGATCCTTATGATGAGACTTCTTGGCTATCCCACTGTTGCCCCATTCCATCGGCATCCTGTGCCTTTGGATCTGCAGAACTGGTCCATCACATGTTCCTATTGGGGTGGGCCAACTCTAAGACTTGAATTGGGCCTGGGCAGTATCTAAGTTGGTCAGTTCATTAGCTCTCTAGCATCAGTACTACCTGCTCTAGCTCTCTAGAACTGGCTGTCAACCTCTCCCAGTGCCACATCTGGCAAGGAGCTAGGCCAGCTCTCCTGTGCTTAAGTCCTTGGTGGGTTCAATCATACCTTTCCCACCAGGGCCAGCTCTACTGTGCTATCCAGGTAAGGTGCAAGGATGGTTCTCCCAAGTGCTGCAACTGGTGAGTGACAGTGTTTAAATTACAACAAAAACAACCATTTTAGAGATTCTCTCATCCTGGTGTTAGGAATAGAACCCAGGACCTCATATGTGCTATAGAACTGTTCTACCAATAGGCTGTACTTTCAGATACCTTTTCTTTTAGATACTAAAGAGTCATCGTAACAAATTTAATAGAATTAATGCCAAATGCCCTACTAGAGAAGTGATTGCCAAACTTAATATCCATATTTTCACAAATGCAAATTCTCAGAAGAAATTAATTCTCTGTATGTTTCTCCTTTTGCTTACCAAATGATCAATTCAGTAAGGTTAGGTAATTTAAAAATTGATAGTTTTAAGAAGGAATAAATATCGTCTAGAAGAAAGTAAACACTGAAGTTACATCATGAGAATCTGACATTTGCTCAGGTAAATTAAAATGTTCATTAGTAATCTGTCATCCTACTCCAAGGCTTCCTATGTGATTTTATTTATTTTATTTTTAAATCTTATATACCTTTCACGTACAACTCATATACTCATTCTGAATGCAGTTTGGGGGTGGATTCAAGAACTCTTGAGGGCAGTGAGTATATGTGTATGTCTAACTTTGAGAATAAATGGGCAGTTCCTCTAAATAAAATGAATATTTGGCTTGTTGACGTCACACAGGTTTGGACTGACATCACATGTCTATGATATGTCTCTTCTCTACATTGTCATGTAGAGTTCTGTTGAAAGCAAGAGTTCCACAGAACTTCATATAAATGACTGGATCTTGTGGGAAATCATAAGTTATCCACAGACTACCAGAACCAATAATCTATTAAATGTTTATGCTGGGGTTCCATAGCAAGAGATTAAATGTTTTCCCTAAAAGAATGAGGTTCTTGGTGATGAAATCGAGTCACAAGGAACATCTGTGACTAGCTGTGCCTTAAGCTCTACTGTCTTGTATTGCTGAGTTCCTTGCTTAATAAGCATTGTAAGTATTTCACTATGAAGTTGCCTTAAATAATTCTTGTAGTTAAGGAAATTCACAGAGGAAAATAAGCAAATAATGTTATATTTGAAATTGTCAGGAATGGCAGGTCCTGATTTTTTCAAGTTGTATGAAACTGAAATCAACTTGATAGATCTGCCTTTCCACACTTCTCCCTTAAATAAAACAATAAAGGCAATGTGACGAAAATTTAAAACTACAATCTACTTTAGAGGGGTGTGACACCGATTGTAGAGGCATTGTGAGCTGTGGTAACTTTTTTTCTTTGCATTTAGAAACAGTAGATCAATAATTGCAAATTCAATATCCAGAATTGATTTTCTCGTGTTTTAAATTAAAGAAGAGATCTATGACATCATTTCTTTTGAAATGTGGCTGAAAAGCCCACAAAGGAAGTCAGTGTCTTTTTCCCCATTGGTTGGACAGCATTAGATGAGGTTTTAATTGCTGCTAAGGTAAGCAGCTCCAAACAGACTTGGTGGAAGTAATCATCCCCATCCCCAGGTCTGCTCTACTTTGACAGGCAGGCTGTGTTTTACTAAAGGAAATTTCATTTGGCAGGGTTGTTAGGAATCTGTGTAGATCAGCTCCATTTTCTAGCTTAAGTCATCTGTTATATGTTATGTCTGGGACCTCCAGATCACTAAACTTAGACATCCCTTTAAAAAAGGGATAATCAAGTGCATTTATTTGAAGAAAACAGTTTGGGGAACTTCAAAAGGATATAAACGCAGATGTAAAAGTAGAAGTGCTTAAGCAGAGAATTATCCGGGGGGAATAGGGCATAGAAGTGTTTGTTCTGCAATGAATACACCCAAGGTTTTCACTTAAAAGCATTGGATTTCCCCCTAGCACTGTGGCCTGAGGCAGACTGGGATGCACACTGCTAAGGTTTGAGGAGGTTTCTTCCTCCCCAGGCAACCATTCCTTTTAGCAATGAAAACTCATTTGCATTTTAACCGGGCCTTTGTGCATTAACTCCTGACGGGCATTTCAAACAACAGGAGCATGAATGACAAAGAAGAGTCTCAAAAGCCACAAGCTCTGTTGGGTCACAGGAGGGCCCAGCTAGCTTCAAGATGATTTAGGCAGTGAACTCATGGTCCTTTATAAAATATGGACACTGTGTACAGCACGGAGTCACTTAGGATTAAGTTTCCAACTTGTTCTTTCCCCTCCTGTAGTAGCAGGCTGGTGTTACTCTTTCAGGTCCCTTCTAAGCCACATAAATATTCATTTGACCTGGACCTGAAAGAACCTTCTGCATTCAGAATTAGCAAAACATTATTCTATTCACATGAATGTTTACCTTAAGATGGCATTATATTCAAGGTTTGAGAATTTGTCTTCAAATATTATGGATTTAAAAATTATCTATGTGCCTGAAAAAGAAGTTAAATTTGATAGAAAAATAGTCTGAGGCATAGTTGTACGTCGGTGAATCTTATTCACATTCTGTCTCACTGCTACACATTTACCATGATATTTATCTGAAACAATAGATCAAGGAGAATAGATTTTTAAATTTTTAATACAAATTTTAAATTGAAAATGTGAATAGCAAATGTCTTCCACATTAACGTGTGTAGGGTGATTGGGGAGGGGTGTTCTAAGCATCGATTTCATGCTCAGATGAAGAGGATCAGTGAGAGGGAAAAGTCACTGAGCACACAGCAGAGTGATTCTCTGCTAGTCTGGGGGGGGGTGTGAAATCAAGACGGGCATCAGGGTTTCAAAGAAAATGAGTCATTCTAGAGCAGAACAGTCCCGAAAATATAAAGGAGGCCTTGAACCTCCATGGAGACCAGGGAACGTTGTTTTTTAGTGTAACTGGAGATGAGGGGTGGAGTAAGCCTGGCACTGCCCGAGATGAAGAATACATATTATATTTTCTAGAGCAAAGTCTTAATGAATGAGACTAGCGAGGTTACTCGGTTGATGAAGTGCCTGCTGCAAAACAATGAGGAGAGGACCTAAGTTTGATTGCCACCATCAAGGTCATGTATCTTAGCCCAAGCTTTCAAAGGACACCATGGGGACCAGAGACAGCAAGATCCTTGGAGCTCATTGGTTAGGCAGCCTAGTAGCATAAATGGACTCCAGGTTCAGGAAAAGACCCTGTCTTCAAAACTAAACAGAGACAAACGTTTGATATTAGTCTGCGTTACAGGCATGCATGCACTTGCATATACATGTGCATGTACAGGTACATATGTCACATGTATCACTATATATGTATAACTCCACCATCAATAATGAAGGAAAGCACTGAACCTAAACCAAAAGTCGTGGCTATATAGTTAAATGCATAGTAAGGACTCAACTGATTTGGATTCCAAAGTTTGGGCATGACGTGAACAACTGTTTGGAATAACTTACCCTGCTATCTGAACCTAATCCATGAACAGAGAGCACATGCCATATGAGAAACACTGGTGAAAAGGGCATGCCGTGAACAGACAGATGATCTAGGGGGATGCAAAAGAGTTGTTTGGGAGACAGTTTGATTGATGAGGCTTCAAATTTGGGGAAATATAGTACATGAGAATTCTGTGTGTGTGTATGTGTGTGTCTGTGTGTCTGTGTGTGTGTGTGTGTGTGTGTGTGTGTTGTGAAATCTTCTTCTGAAAAGAAGCCTTGTTCTATAACTTTTTTCAAGAGAAGTGGTCAGTATGAAGTTGAAGGAACAGGAACAAAGCAGACTGAGCTTTGGACAGTTAAACATGAGAATGTGACATTAGAGCAGTCAATGGCCATAGGTAGATGTCATTGGTGGTTCAGCTGTCTGGGCAGCTTCTGGGCTAGAGGTTAACATAGGACTTGAAAACTATCTCAGTATGGGAGACTCCTACCATGAAAAGAATTGATTCCTGAATTTGATGATAGTTCTGGAAAGGCTGTGTTGAAAACATCGAGATTTGATTTCCAGCTCTGAAACATGCCAATTTTGTAACACACGTTGAAGGATTTAGCATCTCAGCATCCTTATCAGTAAGGTGAAAATGGCAGAACTTACTCTGTAAAGGCGTGATAAGCCGTAAATGACTCAGCTCATGTAAATACCTGAGGCAGGGACAGAGAGAGATGACTAATAAGCCAGTAGTCACTGCAGTTAGCATGATGTTGAGTCATAAACTGAACAAGATCAGCATAGAGTCATAAAGTAGACTGAAGCAATATTATTAGTCTGACATTTTTATTATTATATTTCTCAAGAAGAGTTAAGGAAATAAAAGGATAAACTCAAGTGAACCTGGATCGAGAGTTGTTACCAAAAATCTTTCTCTTCTTTTGAGGATGTAGGTGCATAACTGTGTGTGTTAGTTGGTTAATGCTTATCAGATAATTTGTAGGATGTGATTTTTATTTCCTGATATTTACTATAAAATGCATATGTTAAATCTCAGATCTTCAGTTTTATAACTATTTCATTAAACTGTCAGTATGCAATTTATACATAGTAATAAATTACTATGGATTTGAGTATACTCATTAAAAAGTTAAGGATAAATTTTAAATCAATTGAAAGTGTACAATAAAGTATTAAATCTATTTGGTAGCTCCTTGGCGAGTAGGAGTAGTTGGGACACATTTTGTGTTTTTGTTATTCTATAACTTTGCAGAATGTTTCAAAAGCTCACTGAGGATTCAGTCCAGAAAGATAGAGAAGTGCCCCCCAAGGGTTGAGGGCAATAGGCGACATGTAATAACAATGGAATATACTCCATCCTGAACAAGATTTCTTGAAGGTAGAAACTGGCTTCATTGCCTGAATGCTTCTTTAGGAGCCATCTAATTGCAAATCAACAAAATTTTGTTTATTTACTTATTTATTTATTTAGATTTCATGCCTTTAATAATCCCATATATTGCCAAAGGTGGACATAGAATGTTTTAATTTAACTTTATGGTTGGAGACTGGAAATAGAAAAGAGAATCATTTTGTATTACGAACGCAGAGATGTTCCTTCAATATGTCACATGATCTTATTCTACTTTTGGGTATATACATAAATGTTGGATATTTTAGCATTGTATTTAATATTAACGTCATTTGCTATATATGCTATGTTTTCCATATTTTAAAAATAGAGCTTTAGAATTCTCAGAGTAAGAGTTTCTTTTCAACTCTAAACAATTTCATCAGGAAAAGTGAAGAGCATATTTTTTGTGCATACAGGTGACAAGGTTAATCTAAAACTCTTTCCTATAATGACAGAAAATTTCTAAAGCTTGAAATCACTTCTTTGGACTAAAGCCCCCCATTCTCTGCTCTATTTCTGTTCCTAGGTAGCACTGAAGTCCACAAGATTACTTTGGAAATCTGAGTAAACACCTTAATTTACTTCTTCACATTTGATGGTTCTCATTTTCATTTAACCATAAATTCAGATTACTGTTATGACATCACTCAGTTACCTGAGACTTGATTGGTAGATCAGATACACCTAACTGCTTTCCTTGCTTAGTCACTGCAGTGCCTACTTAAGTTAGAAACACAGCATAATAGTCAAATTGGTTCAATTCGTAAGATTTGCAGGGTTAAAAAACAACATAGTCCTGTTCAATAAAGACAGAATATTTTAAGTAAAGTAATATATTTTCACTTTCATATACATAGTACTTAGAATGAAACAATGAGTCTGCTGTTAATGTCAGCTAATGAAACTGGTGTTTTTGTCAAAAATACTACTAGAAAGGCATTCCAAACAGAAGCTTATAATTGGCCACCACCTCTTGCTTCTGTGTAAACTGGCTCAATAGATTACTATGAAAACTCATCAAACAGATCACCTAAGTCACAACTGCTATTCATTTTCTTTTGGCAAAGATGATGGTAAATCAATATTATAGATTAATTTCCATAATTTATTAATTCTTTGTAAATATATTTTATAGTAGTTGAAGGGACAGTAAGCATAAATATAAATAACTGATCCTTCATAGCTTTAAAAATAGCTCAATGATGAAGAAAATGTATAATTTTCTTAAAAATGCTAAAAATATCATAAAAAACACACATCATAATAACACATTAGGATCAGGAATGGGTGATAGTAAATTGTATAAGTTTCTTTTTATGACTTGTATTTTATTTTATTTATTTTACATTGGAGTCTTTGCCCTCCCTTCTTGGTCTCCCTTCCCTCAGTTCCTCATCCCCATCTTTCTTCCCCATGTCTCCAAGAGGGTGCTCCCCCTCACCAGGCCTCTCCCTTCCCTGGGGCTTCAAGTCTCTCAAGGATTAAGCACATCTTCTCCCACTGATGCCAGAACAGCCCAGCCCATGTATACTCCTGGTTGATGACTCAGTCTCTGAGAACTCCCTAGGGTCTGGGTTACTTGAGACTGCTTGTCTTACTATGGGGTCTGTCCTCTTCAGTTTCTCCAGTCCTTCCCCCAATTCAAGTATTCATTGTCCTGAATTCAGTCCAATAGTTGGGTGTAAGTATCTATGTCTGTCTCAGTCAGCTACTGGTAGATCTTCTAAGAGAACAGCCATGCCAGGCTCCCTCTGTAAACACATCATAGCATTAATATTAGTGTCAGGCCTTGGTGCCCACCACCCACATGAGATAGATCCAAAGTTAGACTGGTCATTGGACCTCTTTTCCTAAAGTCTTTTCTCCATTTGTGTCTCTGAAGTTATTTTAGATGGGAACAATTTTGGGTTAGAAATTTGACTGTAGTTTAGTAACTCTGTCCTTCCACTTGAGACCCTATCTACTGGAAGTGGACTCTGAGTTCCCTCTCCTCAATGCTGGGAATTTTGGCTAAGGTCATCCCCATTGAATCCTTAGAGTCTTTGACTTCCAAGGACTCTGGCACTTTCTAGAGAGCCCCCTACCTCCCAACGCATTAGGCTGCTTATTTCCATTCATATTGGTGGCCCTCTGGCCTTCTCTCCTGCTGCCCCCCACCCATACCTGATCCTGTTTCCCTTTTACTTTCTCCTACTCCTCTCCTACCCAGGTTCCTCCCTTGCTCTGACTCTCTTGATTATTTCCTTCTCCCTTCTAAGTGAGATTGAAGCAACTTCACATGGGCTTTTCTGCTTGTTACACTTCTTATGATCTGTGGATTGTATCCTAGGTATTCTGTACTTTCTGGCTAATATCCACTTATCAGTGACTATATAACATGCATGTTCTTTGGGTCTAAGTTTTCGTAACTGGAATATTTTCTGGTTCTATCCATTTGTCTGCAAAACTCATGATGTCTTTGTTTTTAATAGCTGAGTAGTATTCCATTGTATAAATTAATGACTTTTTCTGTACGCATTGTTTGGTTGAGGGATATCTGGGTTGTTTCCTGCTTCTGGCTATGAACAGGGTGAACATGTGTTCTTGTGGTATGGTAGGGCATCTTTTGGGTATATGCCTAAGAGGTGTTGGCATAGTTGGCTCTTCAGGTAGAACTGTTTTTACATTTCTGAAGAAGCACCAGATTCATTTCCAGAGTGGTTATACCAGTTTGCTAGCAATGGAGGAGTGTTTCTCTTTCTCCACATCCTTGCCAGCATGTGCTGGCACTCAAGTTTTTGATCTTAGCCATTCTGTGTAGTGTGAGATGGAATCTCAGGGTTGTTTTGATTTGCATTTCTTTTATGACTAAGGAATTTGAACATTTCTTTAAGTGTTTCTCAGCCATTGAAGGTTCTTTTATGGTTGAGAATTGTTTTAGTGATCCTGGGCTTTTTGTCTTTCCATATGAAGTTGAGAATTGTTCTTTCCATGTTTGTGAAGAATTGTGCTGTCATTTTGATGGGGATTGCATTGAATCTGTAGATTGCTTTTGGTACGATAGCCATTTTCACTACACTAATACTACCAACCCATGAGAATGGGAGATCTTTTCATCTTCTGAAGTCTTCTATGATTTCTTTTTTTCAAGGATTTGAATTTCTTGTACAGGTCTTTCACTTTCTTGGCAAGAGTTACACCAAGCTATTTTATACTATTTGTGGCTATTATGAAGGATGTTGTTTCTCAAATTTCTTTCTGAGACTGTTTATCATTTGTATAAAGAAAGGCTATTAATTTATTTGAATTAATTTTATATCATGTTCCTGTGCTGAAGTTGTTTATCAGTTATGAGTTCTCTGGTGGAATTTTGGGGGTTGCTTATGTATACTATTATAACATTTGCAAATAATGATACTGTGACTACATCCTTTCCATTTTTCCCCCTTGAGCTCCTTTTGTTGGCTAATTGCTCTAGCTTGAACTTCAAGTACTACATTGAATAGATAGGGAGAGAGTGGGCAACCTTGTTTTGTCCAGGATTTCAGTGGGATTCCTTCTAGTTTCTATCCATTTAATTTGAGCTTGGCTGTTGGTTTGGTATATATTGCTTTTATTAAGTTTAGGTAAGGGCCTTGAATTCTTGATCTCTTCAAGACTTTTAACATGAAGGGTGATGTATTTGTCAAAGGCTTTTTGAACATCTAATGAGATGATCATGCACGTTTTTTCCTTGAGTTTGTTTCTATAGTGTATTATGTTGATGGATGTTCATATATTGAACTCTTTTCTGGAATGAAGTCTACTTGATCATGATGAATGATGGTTTTGATGTATTCTTGGATTTGGTTTGTGAGAATTTTATTGAGTTTTTTTGCATTGTAATATTGTTTTGAAGTTCTCTTATTTTGTTGGGTCTTTGTGTGGTTTAATCAGGGTAATTGTGGCTTCATAGAATGAATGAAGTAATGGGTAGTGTTCCTTCTGTTTTTATTCCACGGAATTGTTTGAGGAGTACTGGTATTAGCTTTTATTGAAGGTCTGGTTGCATTTCACACTAAAACCATCTGACCCTTGGCTTTTTCTTTTTCTTTTTTTATTTTATTTATTTATTTATTTTTTTTTGTTCAGAGGTTTATGGTATCTATTTCTATTTCCATAGGAGTTATGGGACTACTTAACTTATCTAATTTTGATTTTACTTTGGTACATGTATTTGTCTATAAAAATCATCCACTTCACCTAGATTTGCCAGTTTTGTAGAGTATAGGCTTTTGTAGGTTCTGATTTTTTTTTTTTAAATTTGAAAGTTGTCTCTGTGCCCTTTAGTTAGTTTTGCTAAGGGTTTATCTATCTTGTTGATTTTCTTAAAGAACCAGTATTGAAAGAATTATTTATCCTGCTCTGAACTCCTGGAAGGTTGCACAGAGTACTCTCGAAAGTGCTCTCTAAATTCTCAAATGAAAGAGACACATATGCCAGCTAATTTTAATATTTCTTGATTAGCTCAATTGCTGGGCATTTCTAATTTTCCCCGAGAGGCTAGCATACATTTTCGTCTCCAACTTTCCTGAGTCAACTTGCTAAATCAACATTTCATTTCTGCTACCCTGGGTGCAATTGGGGAGTGGCCACTAGGGCCATTTTCCTAAATTCCTAAATGGCTGGTTGCTTCCTTTCCTGCAGCTGTTACAGCTCACCATTCTCCTTCAGAGTCATGGAGATTCTCCCTTTCTCCTTCCTTCCTAAAATTCCTACTTGTGTCTCTCCTGCCCACTCATTAGCTGCTGGAATCTTTATTTATCAATCAGAACCAACTGGGGACAGGACCCTCAGTGTCTTACCACTACACTCTGGTAAGCAGTTTGGGGGACCAAAATTAACATTATAACACAAACAGCTTTAGGTCAAACCCACTTCAAACCAGCTCTTGATTTTGTTGATTCTTTCTCTTTGTTTCTAACTGGTTGTTTTCAGGCCTTAGTTTGATTATTTCCTGCCCTTTACTCCTCTTGGGTGTGCTTGCTTCCTTCTGTTGTAGAGATTTCAGGTGTGTTCTAAAGTTGCCTGTATAGGACATCTCTTTCCAACATATTTATGAAGGCACTTAATGCTATGCATTTTCCTTTTAACACTGCTTTTATTGTGCCCCATAAGTTTGGCTGTGATGTGTCTTCATTTTCATTGAATTTTATACAGTCTTTGGTTTCTTTTTCTTTTTAATTCTTCCCTGACCAGGTTATCAATTAAGCAGAGAGTTGATTTCCATGAATATATGAGCTTTCTGTTTTTGTTGTAATTAAAGTCTAGCCTTAATCTGTGATGATCTGATAGAATGCATGGGAATATTTTAATCTTTTTATCTGTTGAGACTTGTTTTGTGTCCAATTATATGGTCAATTTTGGAGAAGGTTCCATGAGGTGCTGAGAAGTTATTTTCTCCTGTTTTGGGGTTAAATAGTAATATCCGTTAAACACATTTGGTTCATCACTGCTGTTTGTTTCATTATGTCTCTGTTTAGTTTCTGTTTCAATGACCAGTCCAATGGTGAGAGTAGAATGTTGAAGTCTCCCATTATGATGGTTTGTATATGCTAGGCCCAGGGGATGGCACTATTAGAAGGTGTGCCCCCCTCCAAATAGGTGTGGCCTGTTTAGAGTAGGTGTGTCACTATACAAGATACAATTCACTGACCATATGAAGTTCAAGAAGAGGGAAGACCAAAAGGTGGATGCTTCCGTCCTTCTTAGAAGGGGGAACAAAATTCCCACGGGAGGAAATACAGGGATGGAGAGTGGAGCAGAAACTGAAGGAAAGGCCATCCAAAGACTGCCTGCTCTACATGGGGATCCATCCCATATGCAGTCATCATTCCCAGTAACTATTGCCAATGCCAAGAAGTGCTTGTTGGCAGGAGCCAAATATGGGTGTTTCCTGAGAGGCTTTGCCAGAGCCCTACTGATGCAGATGTGGATGGTTCCAGCTAACCATTGGACTGAACAAGGGGACCCCAATAGAGGAGTTAGAGATAAGACTAAGGAGCTGAAGGGGTTTGTAAACCATAGGAAAAACAACAATATTGATCAACCAGACACCACCAGAGCTCCCAGGACCTAAACTACCAACAAATCAGTACATATGTAACAAAGAATGGCATTATCCAGATCAATAGGAGGAAAAGCACTTGGTCCTGTGAAGACTAATTTTCCCAAGGTAGGGGAATGCTAGGGCGGTGAGGTGGGAGTGGCTGGGTGGGAGTGGGAGCATTTTCATAGAAGCATGGAGAGAGGGCATGGTAGAGGGGGGGAACCAGGAAAATGGATAAGATTTGAATTGTAAATACATAAAATATACAATAAAATAAAGAAAAATAGATTTAAAAAAAAGATCCTTATGCTAGCTGCCTGGAAACGAGTATTCTGCTAACAGCCTTCAGATGAAGATGTAGAACTCTCAGCTTCTTCCCCACCATGCCAGCCTGGATGCCACCATCTACCCGACTTGATGACAATGGGTTGAACTTCTGACCCTGTAAGCCAGCCCCAACTAAATATTCCTTTAAGAGTTGGCCTGGTCATTGTGTCCATTCACCACAGTAAAATCCTTAAGACACTGACTATTATTGTGTAAGTTTCAATGTGTATTTTGACCTTTAGTAACGTTCCTTTGATGAATGTGGGTGTTCTTGCATTTGAGGCATAGATGTGCAGAATTGAGACTTTTTCTTGATGGATTTTTCCTTTGCTAAATATGAAGTGTCCCTCCCCAATCTCGTTGGAAAACTTTTGGTTGAAAGTCTATTTTATTGGATACTAGAATGATGCCACCAGCTTGTTTCTTGGGACCATTTGCTTGAAAAACTGTTTTCTAGCCTTTTAATCTGAGGTAGTATGTGTCTTTGTCACTGATGTGTATTTCTTGTATGCAGCAAAATGCTGGATCCTGTTAACCTATCCAGTTTTTTAGCCTGTGTCTTTTTATGGGAGAATTGAGACCATTGATGTTGAAAGATACTAAAGACAGATGATTGATACTTCCTATTATATTTGTTGTTGGAGGTGAAATTATTTGTGGGTGGTTCTCTCTTTTGGAGTTTGTTGTAAGATGATTAATTTCTTTGTTTCTTTCTTTATTTTAATTAATTAATTGGTGTAGTTACCCTCCTTGTGTTGGAGATTTCATTCCAGTATCATCTGTAAGACTGGATTAGCAGAAAGATATTGCTTACAGTTGGATTTGTCATGGAATAGCTTGGCTTCTCCATCTATTGTGATTGAGAGTTTTTCTGGGTATGTTATCCTGTGCTGGCACCTGTTTGCCTATGTTTTTGTGTGTTTCTTTAAGGGAATTCTTTATATCCTCCTTAAAGGCCTCTATTATCTTCATGAGCTGGGATTTTAAGTCATTATCTTGCTTTTCAGGCATGTTGGGGTATGTAGGGATTGCTGTGGTAGGAGAACTGGGTTCTGGTATTATCAAATTGCACTGGGTTCTGTTACTTATGATTTTGCCCTTGCCTTTGGCATCTGGTTATCTTTGGTGTTAACAAGCCTGGGTATCTCTGACTAGAGCTAGCCGTCTTGGAGGTAGATCGAGCTCTGTGAAATTTGTTAGAGCTGATCTCCTTGTAGGCAGGCAGTGCTATCTCTGGTTAGGGTGGGCCTCATGCATCTCTGGTGAGAGCAAGCCTCCTGGTTACTGTGGACCTCCTGGGAAGCAGATATGCTATAGGGTTTGGGTAGCTATTGGTCCACTGGTCTGGCCACAGGTGGAGAAGCAGACTGGAAGGAAAGTAGAGCTAGGGAAAGTGGGAGCTTTGTGCATGTCCCAGCAGACTTGGGTGTCCCAGGTGGCATGGGTATTTGGGCAAGATTCTCACCTGTGTCTTTGGTTACTTTGGAGTTCCTGGGAGGCACACAGGCTGTAGTGTGTGAGCAAATATTGGGCTGCTAATAGACTGACAACTTTATTTTTCTTAGAGATCTCTATGGAATTTGCTTTAATCAAAATCATGAAGATATAATTCCATTTAGGACTAAATTTGTGTGATGGGGGAGGTATTTATATTTAACATGTGACACATGTGTGCAGATGCCTTTGGGGGGAAGAAGATGGTGTTGAATTCCCTGGAGCTAGAATTAGAGGCAGTCTTAACCCACTCAATGTGGATGCTGGGAACCAAACTTGTGTCTTCTGCTAAAGCACACTCACTGTCTTCTTAACCACCCAGCCACCTCTCCAGTAGCAGAAGATAATAACTCTAAAACTCATACTATCGGCTGATTGTGAACCTGAATCAATACATAATAAATGAATTTAAATGGTAATCACAGCCGTGGATCTGAAAATATTACTGATTATATGATCGCTAAACTAAATTCTGGACAAGATTTAAAATGTTATCAAATGAATCAAATTTTGCTTCTACTACTCGAGCTGACGGGGTGACATCCCTGGAACATACACACTGGAAATAGGGTCCTAATGGAGTCACACGCAGTAGGTACTTCAACACATTATTATGGCCCATCCTTCAGTTTCCAATCCTAGACTTCTAGGTGACAGTAAGATTCACTTTCACATATTTAACTTAACCACAAAAAATAACAAGGTAAACAAAAAGGACATAAAATAATCTACATATGACTATTATTTCTTAGGAATAATAATATTATCTAGACATAAATTTCAGTAGAACTTAAATATCTATAACTGTCTTGTTTAAATTGTGTGGTATCAACTCATGCACTGAAGAAGCTAATTTAGTGCCAACCATCTAGTGTTCCATTGTGGTGCAGTGGATCATTGTGGATATAATTTAATCTGCAATGAAATTAAGTATGAGTATGTGATTTTACATGTGTCTGCCCCTGTGTCTTCATTCAGTTAGTATAGAATTGCTAATCTATAAATAATATTTCATAGTTATTTTTTGTTGTGTCTAACATCATGCCACTGATTATAAAGTAATATGTTTTACCATTTTAATAGTGATTTATTTCCAAATGAAAATTGTTCTTACTAGGAATAATCTAAAAAAATCACAATTCTAGATTTTAAAAATACACTCCTCATGTATAATCTCTAAATATTAGACACAAATCTCTCTTGCTGGCTTAGCTATGGGGCAGACATATGGAGAAAGGTCTTAGCTGTTACCTTCTGCTTGTCACTCCATTCAGCCTTTTATGCAGCTTGTAGGCATCACCAGGAACACAGGATCCTAGAGCTTCTGTCCTTACAGGACCCCAACTGTGATCCTCTGTGCACAGTCAGTGCTCTCAAGCTTTTGCCACAAATGGAAATGTTTTTTTATATTCCATTCCTAGCAAACAACACATCTTTCATGACCCCATTCCATTAATATTGTGTATGAAACTTTTCCTCAGCTTTTCAGAATTACTCTTCTCTGGAAAAATAAAATCTCAGTGTGTATACTCAATTTCACATGTGTTAGTGTGTTGCTAAAGCGACCTGTAGTAGTTGTGGCTTTAAAAATGACAGCCCTACAGTTCATTACCAGAAAAAAGTTATTATGTTACTGAGGTATATATGAGTATTCAAAACTCAAAGTCAATGGACGTGATGCTTAAGAGGAAATCTACAGCATCTTTGTTTCCATTAATGTCTGTGAGTGCTGTAAGCTATTGAATTATTGGATGATGTATGGTGTTCTCAGATTATGAAAGCTACAGGCTCACTCATTGCCTTTTAAGTATCTCTGGTAAAATGGCTAAGGAGATCTCAGAAGACTGGTTATTAAATCTCTGATATTTTAATATTTGTCATGCTTTATTTTGTTACACTAAAAATGCTTTGGGACAACCTTGTCTGTATTTTCATGAAGAGGATAGTCTAATGTATATAAATTTCAGGTATAAAAAATGTGAACTTACTTCTGAGACGATAAAGTAGCAGTAGTGTGTGTGGTAGTTTCAAAGTGCTTGGCGCAGGAAGTGGCACTACTAGGAGGTGTGGCCTTGTTGGAGGAGGTGTGACCTTTTTGGATGAGATGTGTCATTGGGTGATTGTGTGATTGGACTTCAGGTCCTATACATAAGCTCTGCCCAGTGTGGAGAATGTCTCCTCCAGATCAACATACAACTCTCAGCTACCCAAGCAACATGCCTGCCTGTATACTGCCATGATTCCCATAATGATGATAATGGAATAAACCTCTAAAACTGTAATTCAGCCCCAAATATATGTTTTATTTTTTGATCCAAAGTAAAGAAAACCATATGTGTTCAATTAAAACTATTATATCGACCTGACAGAGCTGGATATATTTCAAATTGTTTTGTTATATTATTATATTATGGGCACATGCACTCACATGCACAAACACAGACACAAGTGTGCACATAGTTTTGAAGTTTTTTAGGTGAGCACACAGTTGGGCTAGAGGCAAAAGAAAATATATTTTATTTGTGCCATCTGTTGCCTTTCACAATGACTTCATGCAGTTGAGATTTTTGGGACCCTTAGCAAATACTGACAATGCTCTTTATGTAAGTCAAATTTCTTTTGTTCCTGTATATATAGCTGTGTAAATCTATTTTCTGTCTCTTATAATTCAACATCAGACTGTATATTCAGAAAAGCAATTCATGTTCCATTGCGATATTCGTCCAAGATTAGGATGTTTCATCTGGCGATGACTTCTAGTGGAAGAGTACTGGGCTCGCACAGGAGAGTGTATGTGTGGGTTTGTGTGTCTGTGCATGCGCATGTGCATATACACATGTCTGTATGTGTGTGTGTGTGCATGTTCCTTTATCCCTCTTAATATGAAGCATGTGATATTACAGTCTCCATTCTGATGACATTATCTGATTCTGTCATCTGTCCAGTTCCATTTCTAAACATGATGCTCAGTCTAATTCTGTCCTTATAATAAAGATAAATACCAAGAGTCTCAGAGAGTACTTTACTACATTAAAACAATAATTCAAGTTAAGAAGCAACTCACATAAAACATATGGCACAACTATTACTAATTGCTTACTTGTTTCAGTAGTGGAAGTAAAAGGCTATTTTTTGATATTTTTAAAATTTTTTGACAGTTACAAACATACAATGAATTTGAGTCATTTTAACTCTTTTGCTTCTTGTAGCCTTTCTCTCTCTTTCTGAAACACTTCTTTCCTACAAGGCCCATTGTACTGTCATTTAGTTTTGTGTGGGAACCACTGATTTTTACTAGATTGTACAAATGTGTTTGGGAGGTTATTTACTGGAGCTCAGACAGCTGATAAATTGCTATGGCACTAAAGAAATGACATAACAATCTCTTTGACCACCATCAAGGTTCAAGGAACATCACAGAGAAAAAGCACACACACACAAAAAAAAACCACAGTGAGGGGATGTGGACAGGTAAAGCAGAAGGATGCCCTCTGGACATGCCAGGGGAGATGAACTTATGAGAGAGACTGTTTCTCATGACCTCTTCAAAGAATTTGAGTGGAAGCTCACATGCATGACACATGTATGCGTGGAAACCAGAGGACAACTTATGGGAAATAATTCTTCCTACCCATAATGGAGTCTCTGGGATCAGATTTAGTCTTGATAGAGTCTTTCAGAGCCATTTTGCTGGCCCCTCACACCTAACTTTTGTGTTTTGTACATGTGTATTTTGCATCTAAATCAATATTCTGTTCTAGAAGTCACAAATTCTAGAGAATTTTTTTCTAGAAAAATATGGCTATTTCTCCTTTAAATGTGAGGAGACACATGACTGCTGTAGGAGGAAATGGAGCATTATCCCACTTAGAATGGGAGGCTCCATTAGGATCCAAATGTGTCAGCCTAGATAGCTGGACTAATTTTACAGGAGTTTAATGCACCAATAAAACATTGAAATCTGTGAAATAGCTCCACATTCTTGATTTTTAAATTAAACTTGTCTTACTGAAGGGAAGCACTTTACTCACTAGGGTTACAAGAATAGAGGAAGCAAAATTGTATCTGTAATAGGAAAGGATGAACACAAGCCAAAAATAAAAATAAAAACCTCAGACAAGGGGAAAAAGTACACATTAAAACCTTATCTCGATTGCTCAATTTGACTATTAATAATAGACAGGAAAGGCATGTCTCTGTGGAGTTAAAACTACAAAAAATGCATGCCTAGAGGGATTCAAAACCAGAAAGGGTGGGGGGACCTCTTACATGTGCAATTAACATCTAGGAGCACATGCCAGTCTTTTCAATTGATCTGTGGGAGTTTAAGGTTGGAGAAACAAAATCAAGCATTTTAACATTTATCTCTATTAGTATCTAGCCTTTGAACATGGAGGTGAAAATATCAGTGTTACCAAACATTCATGGGCTAGTGAGAATGGTCAGTCAATAAAATCACCCTCTTCCAAGCTTGATGACCTGAGTTTAATCCCCATGTGTATATAGTGGACAAGATAGCCAATGCCATCTGGTTGTTCTCTGACCTCCCCATACACACCAAAATTCAGCCATGGACACATACATATGAACAAAATAAATAAGTTTAATAAAAACGTAAAAAGTAGAAATTAGTAAACATAACTGAAATAATTTAAAAATCATATTTTATAATAACCTACTATATATTTAGAAAATAGGTGAAATTGGATGGTTTTTAAAGAGGAGATCAATATCCATAAGACAGATCATTCTTCTAATTGCTTTATATGTAACAACATTGCAAAATAATAGCTGGTGAGTGGGAGAGGGTCATCACACCGAGAGCGGCCTAAATACATCAGTGGTCATTCTAGTTCTCTGAGTATTTGCTTTGCTAGGTGAGCAACGCAGAGTCCAAAGGCCAAGGTAGCTCTTAAATTCCCCTCCTAAGGATACTCCACTCATGAATGATCATCTTCTAAATGCCCACATTCTGTATCACAGAACATTTCAAACATATGAAGAGGGTGGGACATTCAAAAATATATTTAATCAAATTTAAGAGTATTTACATTACACAATTTAGCAAGGAAAGATAGGCTTTTAGACCACTTAGGCTACAAACTGATCAGTGGCCACGATACAAATGTTTCTGGCAAGGTGACACTCAAAGTTGAAAATATAAGAAATAATGTAATGGTTCAAACTACACCTTTATTCATGCTTCTGTATGTGAAAAAGCGAGTTTAATCAGTAACAAAGTTTTCCATTTGAAGCCACATATCTGACATGACAAGATTTTTACAGGGAGAGTATATTCCAATACACTGTTGGAATTCTTCCTACCCATGAGTAGTTTAGAGAAGATTTTTACTTTTGTAATAAAGTTATTTACTTATATACTTATTTATTTACTGTATATAGATATATGTGTGCTTATTGTCCAGTACATGTATGGATGTCAGAAGACAATTTACTGAAGTTATTTCTCTCCTCCCACTATGTGGGTCCCGGAAGTCAAATTCCAGCATTCAGGTACAGTGGTGGTTCATTTACCTGCTGAGCCATCTTTTCGGATCATTTGAAGTGCATGCTTACAAACTGGCTTTGTTTTCTCTTTGTTGAAAGGGAGTCTTATGCTGTACAGACTGACTTCCAACTCACTCTGTAGTATAGTCTTGAACTCATGGAAATGCTGTCTCTGGCTAGAACTGCAGGCATGTACCATGGTGCTTGGCTACATGCTGGTGTTTTAAGACCTCACTTAGATCATTGGACTGAGGAATACTTCATTTTAAAAGAGGTAACCAGGCTGGGAAATCACAACACATAAAAGGTACTTCTGGCCAAGGTTGAAAACCTAATTTTGGTTGAGCCAATATAGAAGAAAACATACTCTCATAAATTGTCTGATCCTCACATGCCTGCCATGGCATATAGGCACATGCATGAGACACACACACACACACACACACACACACACACGTACAAAACCAAGTAACAATTAAAGCCAGGTGTTGTGGCACACACTGGGATCCAACCACTAAGCACCAAGGAGTTTTAGCCTGGTTACCACATTAAATTCCAGATTCCAGGAAGCCTGTGACTTATGAGAGCTGATCTCGGAGAAACTAAAGAAGTAAATTAGAAAACAATGGCAGATATCTAGTATAGTTCTTTATACTGTCTTCCACTGTTGTCACTTTTGGTTTAAATGGGAGCAGCTTAACTATAAACTGTTTGAATGTGTTATGCGTCCATTGAAAATATAGTCTAACCAGGACATATTAAATTGGTTGTTGGAGATAAAATGGTAAACAGCATAAATGAATATATAATATAGCAAATAAGACCACAGCTTTGCTTGAAAATAATGTAGCTTAAAACAAAACAAAACAACAACAATAATAATTAAACAGTGGGTCTTAAAAAATAATAGAAAGAGAAAAAAGTAGTCAAAAAGTGGCAATTATGTGGGGAGGCCATGGATGGGAGAGAATAGAATGAAAGGGACTATAACAGAAACAAAAATACATGTATGAAGTTTGCACAGGAAATATGTAATCTGTAAAAATGTTCAAAAGCACTAGCTTTTAATAAAATAATAAAATATGTGTCAGAATTTCTGGTCACTTTTGGTAGCATTTGCTCTGTAATCTTTACTGAACATAAACATAAAAGAAATATATTTTAGATATTAACACTGGCAACAATGATATATACACATAGAGCATATCATAATTTAAAATATTGTTAGTTGTTTTTATGTTTTGTAATGTTTTACAAGATAGCACACTACTAACTAATATAGATTTTGTACTAAGGCTGAATGTCAATGACACTTTCTCTCACGGAGTTGTCTCAAATTTCTGTAGTGAAATTCTTCATGCACCAGTTGGAAACAGTAGTGTCTTAATGTGTTGTAAAGAACAGATAGCCATATAAAGCAATTAAAATATATCCAGTAGGTAGGCTATATATGTTATACTGATTAAGCATATCACCAATACCGTATTTTTCACGGAAGATACCCAAATATTCAGTGATTTAAGGAAACAGATTAGTAGAGTATGGCTTACATATCTGTAATCCTATGGAATAGAGAGTTTACAAGAAAGCCCGCTCAAAATAGTTATTTCAAGGCCATTCTGAGTTACAGGAGGGGACATGTCTCAATAAAAAAAAAATGAACAACTCACCAAACAGTACTACAAAATAAAACAAAGTCAGACCCCAAGCATGTAATTTAATTTGTGATACACAGTTACTTCATGTGCTGAGAACATTTGCATAAAACACTCAACTGCTTACAGTCAAGAATGTAGATTTTAAGTTTGAGTATTTATAAAGAAGCTCTCAGAAAGTACATGGATTGACATGGGTCATTTTTAGAAAGTCTCAGTTCTCCCTCAAGTAGCCTATTAATCTCCCCAAAGCTACCTCCTGTTAAAAGGGCTCTCATACATTAACGACAACAATGGGGAACAGTTGAAAAGACAATACCAACTAGACACTGCCTTTGATGGGAGGAATGACAAAAAGCTGGGGTCCAACTCGTCAGGACACATACCAATTGTGCATTATGAGGAAACAAGACAAGCCCAAGGACCATTCATTTTGCAGAGAGACTAATTACTCTCAACACAGTGGTTACAAAGGTGATGCCTCTGCAGAATTATTAACATTATTATAATTAGAACTCTATTTCAGAAGGAAAGAACATTTTTCACACATTTTAGATTTTTTTTTAATTTAGTGCTTATGTGTAGGATGATGGTGGGAAGATATAATTGCATGAAGTCGCTGATTTCCTTAACAACCTCAGATAATTGAGTGCCAATGCAAAAATTCCACATTGGGTGTTCTTTTCAAACTTCCCTTTGGAGTTTCTGATACATTTTTCTGCTACTGTACAGACAAAGTACAGCTATGGTCAGTTAGCTTCGCAGTAGTTTGAGAAATAAGAAAAATTCATTGGTGGGAGGATGGAAATGAAATTGACATTTTTTCATAGAAGATTCTTCATTATCTACACCTTTCTAATCTTGGTGAAGAGATCACAAATCCCAAGGAGGGAACATCAACATAGATTGAACATGTTGAACATGTATATTTCCTTCGTTTATCAAAACTGCAAAATGCAGTGAGCCCAGAAGTGAACATTAAGGGTGATAATATAGTTTTCAATAATCACAGGTAGGCAAAGAGAAAACTATTTTGTCCTGAAGATACAGAGATGTCAACTTGCTCAGAGTTTTTTTGAGAATATGCTGTTCTAACACGAGCGTTCCAAGTGCTCCCTGTAATCTTTACTACAGTTTTTTTATAGGTTGTAAAAGTCAACTTTCCTATAATTCAATCATGATTTATGTTTTACACTATTGCAATGAACATAAGCGAACTTCAGGCCTAAGAACTTGGCGGACTTAATTCTAAATATTTGAACAACGTGAAGAGTCTCGTTAGAAACCTTGAGCTGTGCGGTGGTGGTGCGTGCCTTTCATCCTATGTTCTGGAGGCAGAGGCAGGCAGATCTCTGTGAGTTTGAAGCCAGCCTGGTTTACAAAGTGAGTTCCAGGAGAGCCAGGTTGACAGAAACCCTGTTTCAAAAAACCCCAAACAACAACAGCAACAACATCAACCACTTAAAAGTGAAATTTAGGGTAAGACTGAATCTTGCTTCATCATTCTATCCAAATTGAGACAATTTCTTCAACTACAAAGACTCCACATTTAATCTTAATGCTCGCCCACAAACTAGACACAGTCTTTGACCAAAAAATGAAGATCTTATTAAACATATTTTGCTTAAAATAAGTTTCAATTTCACAAATAATGTAGTACATATATAAAAATTATTGTATTTTGCTTCTAGGTGTAGCTGCATGCCTGGAAAGAGAGTTGGCAGTGTGAGAAGGAGCTGCTTAGGAACACACTGCCTTTAGGAACACTTAAGAACGATCTTCACTTTGAGGTGTATGTGAAGAGTTTCCAGACAAATGTGTTTCCTATAGCAAAGCAATTAAAATTTCCCTACTTAAATTAAGACAAATTATATTTATTAAACATTGCATTGCTTTCCATGAATTATCTGTTAGCAACTATTTATAAATGTGTTATCTTGAAATTGAACCTGGAGAGATGAGAGTTCTCATCAATTCCCAGCCAGCATCCTTCCTTTAAGTGGTTCCCCTCTTACCTATCAGCCTTGCTCGAATTACCTCGCACCCTGGTACTCACACTGAGTGACTACAATTTTCACTCTGTGAAATTCTTCCCGGGAAGTCCCCTTTCATGTTATGCCTGTACTGTTTCTGACTCCTAGGTAAGCTGTGAGAAGATCCGCCACATTTTATCAAAGATGCCAGATTTTTGTAGAGTGAGAGAGGGTTGTTTGGGAAGAAAAAGAATGTGTCTTAGTTCCATGAGTGAAAATACTTTTTGTTGTTCATTTATGTTTTATTTTTATTTATTCATCTTTCATGCAATACATACCAACTGTAGCCTCCTCTTCCTCCACTCCTCCAAGTCTCACCACATCTCCATTATCCAGGAGATCCACTGCTTCTCCATTTCCCTTCAGAAGAGAGCAGGACTTGCAGTGACATTAACAGAATGTGATATAGCACAGACGCAATAAGACTAGTCATTTACCCTCATACCAAGGTAACCCAGTAGGGGAACAGGGTCCCAAAAGCATGTAAAAAAGTCCCACTCTTATGAGTCCCAGAAATACCCCAAGCTAAAGATCACAACATATATGAAGAGGTAAATTTTATGATTGAAGTTCTAAAAATAAGTATCATAACTACTACTAAACTACTTTGGAAGCAAAATACTCCTTCCATCTAATGGTAGAGAATGGGGTCTATGAATTCAGCTCTAAAGGTAGGCTTCTCATTCGCAAATTATTGTCTGCTATTTGAGCTCATACCATGTAGAAAGGAAGGAAGGAAGGAAGGATTAGAACAATCTTTAAACTCCTATTATCATTGTGACTGTGTTGTTACTGTGATTATCTGGTTATCACTAAAGGATTTTAAAAATTTACCTCAATTATTTATAGCATGAAGATACAGCCCTCAGGAAAAATCACCTGTGTAAAAATAGTCATTAGAGACTATAAATGATCCTATTAAATCTTGGTAAAAATATGCAAAGGTGAATCACAATAATGATAATGATTGTAAAAATAATTTAAATTGCATAAATAACTAAATAAACCATACTTACCTGGGATGACTAAAAAGGAAACTGAAAATGTTTTTATGACATCTGTACATTAGTGTTCATGTATATGACCTTTCTGTCTTTCTTCTAGGAACTCTAAAATTCTTAAAATGCTAAAAGTGATACTAATTTAAAGAGTTGAATAGATGAACATTAAAGGATTTGTAAGAGTCCATTTTTTTCTAGTAGATTAGAACAAAGCTTATGAAATCAATTTTGATACTTAGGTATGACTGGGAATTGTGTGCTATACACAGTCATACATCCATATGAAAGGACATTAAGAAGTGACTACTCATTTATGAAAAAGTTTTACTGTCAGTCTTTTCTTTGTAATCCTCTTGTATGGTACACTTTGCTGCTGGGGAAAAGACATTTAAAACACTATGAATGAAAGAAATATTTAATAGATTTTCTCAGTGATATATATATTGCATTCATCACAAATGCTAAGGTATAATGAGTAATATCCACACAATAGGAAAGCAACCAAATGTTTGAAGATTCATTTTATATTGACAAAAACAACATAGGTGAATGGTTAATTGAAGAAGAGTAGGCAGTTCATTTCAGGGACAGGAAGATCCTGATACTTCAGAAGGGAAGGGAAATGATGCTTGGACAGGAGGAATTAAAAGATTAAGAAGAGAAATCAGATGAGGGAAAGGCCTTGATGTGATATATTGATGAGGGACACAGTACAAGATCCTATCTTGCAACATTTATTGCTACTATAGTGGACTTTGATTATTAAATTTTCACAACAAAGAGGAAAGAAAAACATTACAAACATTAATCAAAAATATCTTTAAAATTTCTTATAACCAGGTGTTCATGTATCTCAAAAAATCTAAAGAAGATGCTTTAAATACAAGTGATATTTGCACAAAGCTCTGATTTGGTGACAACTTTAAAATAGAAGTTAAGAATACGATACAAAAGGGTTACAATGTCTTTTTAAAAATCAATAGCCTTTACAGTCCCAAATGCTCTCACCGCTGAGATTAATAAAGAGCAAGAATCCATCCTGAGTGCACACAATGACTTCTATTACAAAGGAAAAATGAAAATGCTGCTATTCCTGACACAGCCAATAGCTCGCACCTCTGTGTATACTGTACTTTCTATATTTTTAATTTAAATGCATATAGTTCCAAGGATGGGGACATAATCAGAGTCACTTGTTCCAGAGCATAACAGAAGATGCAGAGGTTTTCCCTATAAATAAACATGCGCCCTTTCCTGGGTACCATTTGCTTAAAATATTTTCCCTAGATACTTCTCCAGTAGTCTGTGTTGCTCCTCCTTGAGTCTTTTGCTCATGACTATTTTGTTTATCTCAGCTAGAACCTGAACCAAATATCAGAAAACCACCAGCTCCTTCTTGAGTTTAAGGCATGTATTTTAGAGTTCAGAAAATTGTGGTGTTGTTTGAAAATAAGAGCATTTTAAAATTCTACATTCTAATTTCATAAGTTTAAAAGCACAAAATTTTATGCACACACAGACATTCCCAAGTATCTGAATGCATTTTATTTTATCATTTGTGTTCTTAAACTTTTGTAGTAAAATAGATCTTTATTTTATAAAGATAAATCATAAAGTAAATAGTATATTTGAATTCAAACTTCTTTTAGTAGCCTTTTCTCCTTAAGAAAGGTATCATCACCAATAATTGATTCAAGAATATTCAATATTTATATGGAGTCAGATGAGATCCATATAGTTCAATTAAATTCAAATAGTAATTCTGTAATAAAAACTCAGAATTTCTACAGCAAGCTCAGTTCTTCAAAAGCTCCAATTATTTTCCTTGGACTCTGAAAATAATGACTCTTTTTTAAAAGTGTATATATATATATATATGTATATATATATATATATTATATATATTGTTGCTGTCTTCAGACACACCAAAAGAGGGCATTGACCCATTACAGATGGTTGTAAGCCACCATGTGATTGCTGGGAATTGAACTTAGGACCTCTGGAAGAATAGTCAGTGCTCATAATCATGGAGCCATCTCTCTGGCCCTACATTGATTGTTTCTAAAAAGTTATATGTAGCAGCAGCTCTCTGCTTCCAGACCCGGTGAGAGAGAGACCCAACCGCCTGGTCAGGTGGGCACTCCTGAGGCTGCAGAGCAGAAGAGACCACCAACACTGCTCACCCCTGCCCACATCCCTGGCCCAAGAGGAAACTGTATAAGGCCTCTGGGCTCCCGTGGGGGAGGGCCCAGGAGCGGCAGGACCCCTGCCAGAGACACTGCCGGACCCTGAAGGAAACAGACCCGATAAACAGTTCTCTGCACCCAAATCCCGTGGGAGGGAGAGCTAAACCTTCAGAGAGGCAGACAAGCCTGGGAAACCAGAAGAGACTGCTCCCTGCACACACATCTCGGAGGCCAGAGGAAAAAGCCAAAGACCATCTGGAACCCTGGTGCACTGAAGCTCCCGGAAGGGGCGGCACAGGTCTTCCTGGTTGCTGCCGCTGCAGAGAGCCCCTGGGCAGCACCCGACGAGCAAACCTGAGCCTCAGGACCACAGGTAAGACCAAATTTTCTGCTGCAAGAAAGCTGCCTGGTGAACTCAAGACACAGGCCCACAGGAACAGCTGAAGACCTGTAGAGAGGAAAAACTACACGCCCGAAAGCAGAACACTCTGTCCCCATAACTGACTGAAAGAGAGGAAAACAGGTCTACAGCACTCCTGACACACAGGCTTATAGGACAGTCTAGCCACTGTCAGAAAGAGCAGAACAAAGTAACACTAGAGATAATCTGATGGCGAGAGGCAAGCGCAGGAACCCAAGCAACAGAAACCAAGACTACATGCCCATCATCGGAGCCCAATTCTCCCACCAAAACAAACATGGAATATCCAAACACACCAGAAAAGCAAGATCTATTTTCAAAATCGTATTTGATCATGATGCTGGAGGACTTCAAGAAAGACATGAACACACTTAGGGAAGCACAGGAAAACATTAATAAACAAGTAAAAGCCTACAGAGAGGAATCGCAAAAATCCCTGAAAGAATTCCAGGAAAACACAATCAAACAGTTGAAGGAATTAAAAATGGAAATAGAAGCAATCAAGAAAGAACACATGGAAACAACCCTGGATATAGAAAACCAAAAGAAGAGACAAGGAGCTGTAGATACAAGCTTCACCAACAGAATACAAGAGATGGAAGAGAGAATCTCAGGAGCAGAAGATTCCATAGAAATCATTGACTCAACTGTCAAAGATAATGTAAAGAGGAAAAAAGCTACTGGTCCAAAACATACAGGAAATCCAGGACTCAATGAGAAGATCAAACCTAAGGATAATAGGTATAGAAGAGAGTGAAGACTCCCAGCTCAAAGGACCAGTAAATATCTTAAACAAAATCATAGAAGAAAACTTCCCTAACCTAAAAAAAGAGATACCCATAGACATACAAGAAGCCTACAGAACTCCAAATAGATTGGACCAGAAAAGAAACACCTCCCGTCACATAATTGTCAAAACACCAAACGCACAAAATAAAGAAAGAATATTAAAAGCAGTAAGGGAAAAAGGTCAAGTAACATATAAAGGGAGACCTATCAGAATCATACCAGACTTCTCGCCAGAAACTATGAAGGCCAGAAGATCCTGGACTGAGGTCATACAGACCCTAAGAGAACACAAATGCCAGCCCAGGTTACTGTATCCTGCAAAACTCTCAATTAACATTGATGGAGAAACCAAGATATTCCATGACAAAACCAAATTTACACAATATCTTTCTACAAATCCAGCACTACAAAGGATAATAAATGGTAAAGCCCAACATAAGGAGGCAAGCTATACCCTAGAAGAAGCAAGAAACTAATCGTCTTGGCAACAAAACAAAGAGAATGAAAGCACACAAACATAACCTCACATCCAAATATGAATATAACGGGAAGCAATAATCACTAATCCTTAATATCTCTCAATATCAATGGCCTCAACTCTAGATTAACAAACTGGATACGCAACGAGGACCCTGCATTCTGCTGCCTACAGGAAACACACCTCAGAGACAAAGACAGACACTACCTCAGAGTGAAAGGCTGGAAAACAACTTTCCAAGCAAATGGTCAGAAGAAGCAAGCTGGAGTAGCCATTCTAATATCAAATAAAATCAATTTCCAACTAAAAGTCATCAAAAAAGATAAGGAAGGACACTTCATATTCATCAAAGGAAAAATCAACCAAGATGAACTCTCAATCCTAAATATCTATGCCCCAAATACAAGGGCACCTACATACGTAAAAGAAACCTTACTAAAGCTCAAAACACACATTGCACCTCACACAATAATAGTGGGAGATTTCAACACCCCACTCTCATCAATGGACAGATCATGGAAACAGAAATTAAACAGTGATGTAGACAGACTAAGAGCAGTCATGAGCCAAATGGACTTAACGGATATTTATAGAACATTCTATCCTAAAGCAAAAGGATATACCTTCTTCTCAGCTCCTCATGGTACTTTCTCCAAAATTGACCATATAATTGGTCAAAAAACGGGCCTCAACAGGTACAGAAAGATAGAAATAATCCCATGCGTGCTATCGGACCACCAAACTGGTCTTCAATAACAATAAGGGAAGAATGCCCACATATACGTGGAAATTGAACAATGCTCTACTCAATGATAACCTGGTCAAGGAAGAAATAAAGAAAGAAATTAAAAACTTTTTAGAATTTAATGAAAATGAAGATACAACATATTCAAACTTATGGGACACAATGAAAGCTGTGCTAAGAGGAAAACTCATAGCGCTGAGTGCCTGCAGAAAGAAACAGGAAAGAGCATATGTCAGCAGCTTGACAGCACACCTAAAAGCTCTAGAACAAAAAGAAGCAAATACACCCAGGAGGAGTAGAAGGCAGGAAATAATCAAACTCAGAGCTGAAATCAACCAAGTAGAAACAAAAAGGACCATAGAAAGAATCAACAGAACCAAAAGTTGGTTCTTTGAGAAAATCAACAAGATAGATAAACCCTTAGCCAGACTAACGAGAGGACACAGAGAGTGTGTCCAAATTAACAAAATCAGAAATGAAAAGGGAGACATAACTACAGATTCGGAGGAAATTCAAAAAATCATCAGATCTTACTACAAAAACCTATATTCAACAAAATTTGAAAATCTTCAGGAAATGGACAATTTCCTAGACAGATACCAGGTATCGAGGTTAAATCAGGAACAGATAAACCAGTTAAACAACCCCATAACTCCTAAGGAAATAGAAGCAGTCATTAAAGGTCTCCCAACCAAAAAGAGCCCAGGTCCAGACGGGTTTAGTGCAGAATTCTATCAAACCTTCATAGAAGACCTCATACCAATATTATCCAAACTATTCCACAAAATTGAAACAGATGGAGCCCTACCGAATTCCTTCTACGAAGCCACAATTACTCTTATACCTAAACCACACAAAGACACAACAAAGAAAGAGAACTTCAGACCAATTTCCCTTATGAATATCGACGCAAAAATACTCAATAAAATTCTGGCAAACCGAATTCAAGAGCACATCAAAACAATCATCCACCATGATCAAGTAGGCTTCATCCCAGGCATGCAGGGATGGTTTATTATACGGAAAACCATCAACGTGATCCATTATATAAACAAACTGAAAGAACAGAACCACATGATCATTTCATTGGATGCTGAGAAAGCATTTGACAAAATTCAACACCCCTTCATGATAAAAGTCCTGGAAAGAATAGGAATTGAAGGCCCATACCTAAACATAGTAAAAGCCATATACAGCAAACCAGTTGCTAACATTAAACTAAATGGAGAGAAACTTGAAGCAATCCCACTAAAATCAGGGACTAGACAAGGCTGCCCACTCTCTCCCTACTTATTCAATATAGTTCTTGAAGTTCTAGCCAGAGCAATCAGACAACAAAAGGAGATCAAAGGGATACAGATCGGAAAAGAAGAGGTCAAAATATCACTATTTGCAGATGACATGATAGTATATTTAAGTGATCGCAAAAGTTCCACCAGAGAACTACTAAAGCTCATAAACAACTTCAGCAAAGTGGCTGGGTATAAAATTAACTCAAATAAATCAGTTGCCTTCCTGTATACAAAAGAGAAACCAGCCGAGAAAGAAATTAGGGAAACGACACCCTTCATAATAGACCCAAATAATATAAAGTACCTCGGTGTGACTTTAACCAAGCAAGTAAAAGATCTGTACAATAAGAACTTCAAGACACTGAGGAAAGAAATTGAAGAAGACCTCAGAAGATGGAAAGATCTCCCATGCTCATGGATTGGCAGGATTAATATAGTAAAAATGGCCATTTTACCAAAAGCAATCTACAGATTCAATGCAATCCCCATCAAAATACCAATACAATTCTTCAAAGAGTTAGACAGAACAATTTGCAAATTCATCTGGAATAACAAAAAACCCAGGATAGCTAAAGCTATCCTCAACAATAAAAGGACTTCAGGGGGAATCACTATCCCTGAACTCAAGCAGTATTACAGAGCAATAGTGATAAAAACTGCATGGTATTGGTACAGAGACAGACAGATAGACCAATGGAATAGAATTGAAGACCCAGAAATGAACCCACACACCTATGGTCATTTGATTTTTGACAAAGGAGCCAAAACCATCCAATGGAAAAAAGATAGCATTTTCAGCAAATGGTGCTGGTTCAACTGGAGGGCAACATGTAGAAGAATGCAGATCGATCCATGCTTATCACCCTGTACAAAGCTTAAGTCCAAGTGGATCAAGGACCTCCACATCAAACCAGACACACTCAAACTAATAGAAGAAAAACTAGGGAAGCATCTGGAACACATGGGCACTGGAAAAAATTTCCTGAACAAAACACCAATGGCTTATGCTCTAAGATCAAGAATCGACAAATGGGATCTCATAAAACTGCAAAGCTTCTGTAAGGCAAAGGACACTGTGGTTAGGACAAAACGGTAACCAACAGATTGGGAAAAGATCTTTACCAATCCTACAACAGATAGAGGCCTTATATCCAAAATATACAAAGAACTCAAGAAGTTAGACCGCAGGGAAACAAATAACCCTATTAAAAAATGGGGTTCAGAGCTAAACAAAGAATTCACAGCTGAGGAATGCCGAATGGCTGAGAAACACCTAAAGAAATGTTCAACATCTTTAGTCATAAGGGAAATGCAAATCAAAACAACCCTGAGATTTCACCTCACACCAGTGCGATTGGCTAAGATCAAAAACTCAGGTGACAGCAGATGCTGGCGAGGATGTGGAGAAAGAGGAACACTCCTCCATTGTTGGTGGGATTGCAGACTGGTAAAACCATTCTGGAAATCAGTCTGGAGGTTCCTCAGAAAATTGGACATTGAACTGCCTGAGGATCCAGCTATACCTCTCTTGGGCATATACCCAAAAGATGCCTCAACATATAAAAGAGACACGTGCTCCACTATGTTCATTGCAGCCTTATTTATAATAGCCAGAAAATGGAAAGAACCCAGATGCCCTTCAACAGAGGAATGGATACAGAAAATGTGGTACATCTACACAATGGAATATTACTCAGCTATCAAAAACAACGAGTTTATGAAATTCGTAGGCAAATGGTTGGAACTGGAAAATATCATCCTGAGTGAGCTAACCCAATCACAGAAAGACATACATGGTATGCACTCATTGATAAGTGGCTATTAGCCCAAATGCTTGAATTACCCTAGATCCCTAGAACAAACGAAACTCAAGATGGATGATCAAAATGTGAATGCTTCACTCCTTCTTTAAATGAGGAAAAAGAATACCCTTGGCAGGGAAGGGAGAGGCAAAGATTAAAACAGAGACTGAATGAACACCCATTCAGAGCCTGCCCCACATGTGGCCCATACATATACAGCCACCCAATTAGACAAGATGGATGAAGCAAAGAAGTGCAGACCGACAGGAGCCGGATGTAGATCTCTCCTGAGAGACACAGCCAGAATACAGCAAATACAGAGGCGAATGCCAGCAGCAAACCACTGAACTGAGAATAGGTCCCCTATTGAAGGAATCAGAGAAAGAACTGGAAGAGCTTGAAGGGGCTGGAGACCCCAAAAGTACAACAATGCCAAGCAACCAGAGCTTCCAGGGACTAAGCCACTACCTAAAGACTCAACATGGACTGACCCTGGACTCTGACCCCATAGGTAGCAATGAATATCCTAGTAAGAGCACCAGTGGAAGGGGAAGCCCTGGGTCCTGCTAAGACTGAACCCCCAGTGAACTAGTCTATGGGGGGAGGGCGGCAATGGGGGGAGGGTTGGGAGGGGAACACCCATAAGGAAGGGGAGGGGGGAGGGGGATGTTTGCTGGAAACCGGGAAAGGGAATAACACTCGAAATGTATATAAGAAATACTCAAGTTAATAAAAAAAAAAAAAGGAAAAAAAAAAAGAGAGAGACCGTAATACAGTAGTACATTAAACGTGAAACACGTGAGTAGGAAGATGGCCGATTTACGTGAGTGAGTCAAAAATTATATCGCATATAATGCTATGATTATTTTCCTAAATGATTAAAAGTCATGCTTTTTTAAAAATTGCCAAACTATCATATGCCATTTGTAATCAGCCTGCTTATAATATAAGCTATAGAAAGCTAGAAATCAAAAGTCACAGTGGTTCTAACCTTCCTAATCCTGCTCCCCATTAACACAGTTCCTCTTGTTGTGCTGACCGCCAGCCATAAAAATATTTTCGTTGTTACTTCACAACTATACATTTGTGACTATTATGAATCATGATGTAAGTGTGTGATGGTCAGGATATCTGCTATATGACCCCTGTGAAAGGGTTGTTTGAACCCCAAGTGGGTCTCAACTCATGGGTTCAACTGATCTAGGCAAAGACCATAAGTCAAAAGAATCATATTATATAATATAATTAATATAATATAAGAGATATATGAAAATCTGGTACATATATAAGATAGAATAATATTTAGCTCTATAAAAAATAAAAAAAAAAGTTATATGTAGATGCCCCAGGTTTAGTGTTGATATATTCACTTTGTCTAGACTATCAATGTTCTTTAACTCATTATATACTTACAAGTCAAAGGGTAGCCCACTGAAAGGATGGGCCTTCTATAAAAAATCCGATATTATTTGTCCATAATCAAGGGTTCAGTTTATAATATCAAAATTTCAGGCAAGGAATAGAGAAAGTTTTCACATGTGTCAGACAGAACTTCAATGGTGGAGAGTAACTACTTTAAAAAATGATCACATGATCATATAGGCAATCTCTTGGCTGTGTGTAGGTAAACTAGAAAACATTCTATTTCTGTAAATCAAAACATGTGTGTTCAAATTTCAAGTGCAAAGAAAGAAAGAAGGAAGGAAGGGAGGGAAGGAGGGACGGAAGGACGAAAGGAAAGAAGAAAATTAAGAAGGAACTGTCCATTTTGTTTCTTTCTCTAGAAAAGCTACAAAGATACTTCAGAGAAAAAGAGTACTAGTTAGTAAAAATGAGAAATGAGTTAGCTCAGTATTCTTTAAGACCTATGTAGGCAGTTGAAGCTGTTGTGTCATGTCACTGTGCTGTACCCTTAAGATATCTTTGAATAGTCAGTTCTCATTGTCTACCTCCTCACTCTCTTCCTCATTCCCAGGGCCCATCTCAGGGGAGCCAATGGCGGGAGACATTTTCTTTTTAATCCCCATTTAGTAGCCATTGGGAAGATACTCATGCTCCAGTAGATAGATGCCTGCCAATCCATTTACAGGAGAAAGTCCATGATTGAATTGAGTGAGTCACAAAGCAAAAGCAAAACAAACAAAAAAGCTGAACGAAAAGACATGAAAATAGAACAGGATCTTTCCCTTAGGAGGAGGGAAAGTTGAGCATGGAATAAGATTAAAAAAAAAAACAGTAAAGGAATGAGTGTTACCAGAATGTATCATATACATTATGACACTATCAAAAACTAAATTAACTAAAATAATTTAAAAAAGAGTTTTTACGAAATAAAATTGAAAACATTTCTCTATGATCATACCAGCAGAACTTAAGAACGAGAAGGATTAAAAGTAAAAAGATATGGCAACATTTCTTATAGGAGACATAGTAAAATATAAAAGAACAAATGTTTTGTTGTTATTCTTGTTTTTATCTAGGGTCTTATAATAGTTTTCCAGGAAACATGGAAACCTTCCTATTCAAATCCCGGTCCTTAGACAGTTAGCATAGGAATCACTAGGGAGTTGGACAGCAACGCAAACTCAATCTTCTTCCTGACACATCCCGCTGGATCTTTATTGAATCTCAAGTTAGACAAATAACGTTTAGCCTTGAGCAATATCTCCCACCCCTGCTGGTATTCCACAACTCTAAGTAGCATTGAGACATTGACACACAGCTGGAGGATCCTGTCTTTCAAACCACAGAAATGTACCCCTGAAGTCAGGAGGTACTGTGTTTCTCTGCCTGTCTGTTCTGCTAACTTGTTGGGCTGGTGACTGATCTCGTGCCCGAAGGAACTGAATGTGGAGGTGGACTTGTGAGATGAAATTATAAGTGATTGCCAGTCCATCTGACTTGAATATTAGGCATAGCTACTACACTCATTGAAAATGGCCATTTTGATCAGCACGTGGTTTCTTTGTACATTCAATGGTCATAGAATAGAATCTCCACTGAAGATTACTTTTAAGATCATTTAAATGGTTACACTGTCACCTGATGCTCACATATAATTTTCTCTTGTTTAAAAGGGAAAGCGCCAAACAGATTAAAGAGTTTGCCTTCAAACTTCACCTATTGTATGAATATATATAATATGTATATAAAAGATATATATTATGTATATTATATATGTATATATCTTAGAAGATAACTTCTACACCATTTTCATCCAAAATAGTTGGAGGGGCCATTGTTAGGTCTTCTTTGTGCTCTCACTACTTTTCTTGTGGATATTCCATATGGTGTTGGGGTTGTGGAACTATAACCAGTATACACCAAATCTTAGCTGAAGTATAGCCCTAGTTTCAATTTCTGAGAACCCCATGAGGAAAATGAAGCTGTCCATACTTTTGTGATATCTGGTACCTAGGATTCAGTTTAAGTGGATTCCCTTCTCAGGTGACTCTGGAGGTAAATATGTGTATCAGAAGTTTAGCCTGTTATTCACCCGGAGTGGCATCGTTCCAGTGACTAGAAAGTACACCTGAGCTTGTTGATCATGGAAGCTTTTTATGTGCTCAATTACATAACACTTAATTTTGATGTAGTTAATCAATACTAATCAGAAAAAGTAACAGCTGAAAATCCTGGGGAAGGATAAATTCTCTCTCTTTCATTAGAATTGACAACGAGATTCAGGATCGTCTCTATTGGCCAGGCATGTGTAAATGCTAACTGATTCTTGTTTGTCTCTCCTGTTTTTCTTACTCCAATTTTATATTTTTATTTGACTGAGCTTTATACTTTTCTACCAATATTACCTTGAGCATCACTATTGGGTCAGTATGGTCAAGTAATTGTAGAACACCTCTGAAGATGAAACATGGAAAAATAATGACCATTTATTTTGTGCTCATAGCACATTTTGTGCACACACAGGTGTGTGAGCTATCTCATTTAATTCTGACAACACTATGAAGTTGGTCCTATCGCCTCCATTTTAAAAGTTGGATAAGGGTAATGATGAAGTATAAATCCTCTTTCAGATTGTTTGGACAGTGAACCGAGTCAAGGGAAGCCACAAAGATTCTGTTAAAATTAGCAACTGAAACTATTGTGTCTCAGGAGCCCTTTCTGTGTTCGTGCCTAGTCACAAGGTTGAAACAATAGAAAATGCACAGCAGAGTGTTAGAAATAGCAAACTATGTGTGTTTTCAAAATAAACCATTAAGAACTAAGGCTGTGGTTTAGCAATACAGTACTTACCAGAATGAATGTGGTAATCCTAGGTCTAATTCACAGTACTTCCCCCAAAACAAAAGAATAAACAAGGAAAGAAACAAACAGAAAGCCAACAATGACCATTAAAAAGGAAAAAAGAAAAACAATGAAAGTATATTTGTCGACAGCTACAGAACCAGCGCAGAGTGGAGCATGTTCCTGTGCCTTCTGGTAAAGATGCTGCTGCTGCAGGATTACAATGTTTGATCTGGAAAATCAGCCCTTAACGTTGCTTGCTGAACCCCTCATTTCCCTCCCTTGGGGAATGATATGTTAGCCACTGACTTTGATTTTCATCAAAGCACAATAGGCAGTTTGTTTTGTCAATTAAGATGTTATAAAATATTATAATCAAACCAATCTAAATATAGATTTCTGCATCGTTTAGAAGATAATTTGCATCTCAGTAATTAATAATGCATAGTTCCTCTCCTCTATCTGTCAAGTACATGTGGATGATGTCACTGCTGACGTAAGCCTCCCCAGAAGAGGCAAGCCCCCAGGTAAAGAGAAAGTAGATGCTTTGACTCCACTCTAAAGAGTACTCTACTGAGACTCTTCTGTAGTATGGTATTTATCTCTCTGCTTTCCTCTCACCATTTGACATGACAAACAATAGGATAGAAAGGAAAGGAGAGAGGGGCAGGAAGGAGGGAGTTTCTATCATATAAGCTACTCATGTGCATAAAATTGTGTAGGAAGCAGTGGGGGATCCATGAGCTTACCAGTAGATTCTCTTCTCCCTATATGCTTGCCCTCCAATTCAGAACTGTGACACGATTAGTTCACATCTTGTAATTTAGAATGAAAACATCAAAGTCATACCTGTAAAAACATGTTTTAAAGACAATGAGAAAAGGGGTAATCTTCATAATATTGCGTTAATTTTTCTTTACTTCAGAGGGGAAGGAAGGTCTCAAAACTTTTTACCTGTTGCCACATGAGCATTTCCACGCAATGCACCATGGGCAACCTTCTGAGGATATATAGTTAATTCCTTTCCATTGTCCCTAAAAACATGAATCTTCAGTTTAATTGGCATGGAGAAGTTGTGGGTGATTGCCAATTCTAATGCAGGCCATGGACTCTAACTTCCAAATGTGTCCTCTGTGTTCTCCTCCTACCTGTCTTCAGTCCATTCAGCCTTTACATTTTCTAAGCCATTATCAAGATGAACTGGATTCCCACCAGGTCTGTGGAGAAGAGTAGCCTCTGAGCTCATTGCTATTCTCTGAGACTAGACACTCCTGAGAGCCAGACCTAAAACCAGTGAACACACAGCATAAATCAAACTCTAGAAGCTCTTGAAAATGCTTAGCTTCCATCAGAGAGTCTAACTTTAACCTTGCCTGGCACGTCAATGTTCTAAAGAAAGACAGTCCCCCATTTATTTTCATTAGCTAGAAAGGCATCGTGCCAACATGGTGTCTGACTTTCAGCAAACAATGTTGTAGGAGAGAAGGGAAAGGAAAGCGGGAGATATGTGTCTGAAGTATATTTATCCAAACTCAAGAATCTAGTATGGCTAAATAAGTATAAGCAACAGCACTGCATGCTCTCAGAAGTATGTTTTTCATAATAAGATCAAACAGCCGGTTAGAAGAGACCATGTTTTTAGAAATAATACAGCCCCCAGCTAGAAAGCTGTGGTACAAAAGCTGGCATGTTATCTAAGAAGAACAAAAGAACAGGTAGATCTCAACATGTTTAGAAAAACAAGGTAGAAGGAAAGTTTGTCTCTGTGAAGTAAACTGATTAATAATTACCCAGTCCTGTCAATAAAGCTAATGTCTAGCCAGAGGTTAATGACGTGTGGGAGGGGAAGCATGGAGAGCCATTCTTTGACTGAGCTCAACGGCAAGATTGCCTTTCGCCTTAATCTGGCTTTTCAGTTTAAATTATTCATGCTTCTAATATATTTATTTCTAATAGTTCATATGCAACTGACATTTAGAGAATCTTTTCAGTCAAGTAAGTAAATTTGGTTAATATTTATTATCTCACACTAAAGACTTTTGTTCACTTCTTTTCTCCAGCATACCACATCATGAGATGTGTTCTTATAATCCTAAAGGTGACAAGTTCCTATGGGTGCCCTTGTCTTCCTGCCTGCTCCTCTTTTAGCCTAAAGTGACCTTCTTGTGTCTAATCTTTTCATCTTTTGAGACTCAGGTAACGTGTCACCTTAGTAAGGAGTATGTCCCTTCCAAATACAAAATACATCTCCCTATTTCAACCCTTTCTTTACATTAATCTAACATTTTAACTTCTTGTTTGCTTATCTAATGGTGAGTTACTTGAATCTTCCAGAACATCCTGCTCTATGAGATCTCCGGCTGCCATGCCTGTATTTTTAATATCCTTCCAGAGTGTCTAGTACAGAGATGGGAATTAATAAAACCTGGATAAATAAACAACAGGTAGTACATATAGGTATATATATTTTAAAGGCTTTTCTGAAAACCCAAGTGGTCTTCTGCTTGGTATTCCTTGGTTCTATGTAAACATAGAGTAGCTATTTCAGAGAATTGTGTAGTGTGATATTCACTCCTCTATGTTCTGCCGTGTTATAAGTTCCACGTGTCACAGCTAATTTTCTGTTATCCCTCTTCTCCCTGTTCTCATCACAAAGCCTGCTCCATATTCTGTATTACACATCTGTTCTAAAGACTTCCTCTACCTCTGAGTGTAGGATTTGTCTTGGGTGTCATATGTAGGCTATTCATCAACCTCACTATGCTTATACAAAAACATTTCCACATCCAAAAGCATCCTATGAATTCGTTCCTTACATGCATATATTTGTTGCCTGAAAAATGTATATTAACTCCTTACTGGTCCCCATATAATCAGAGTTTTTGTCCATATCAGAGTTTTTTTGTCCATATGCTTGTGTCCTCTATTAAACTTCAAAACTTGTAAGGGTGGGGTCTGTTTAATGTTCCAAGTTTCTTTTTTTTCTTTTTTTTTTTTTTTCAGAGCTGGGGACCGAACCCAGGGCCTTGCGCTTCCTAGGCAAGCGCCCTACCACTGAGCTAAATCCCCAAGTTTCTACTGGTAAAATGCTTTCTTCTGAGGACCAGTACTCCTTGACTTATCACATGAGTTGGGATTTCTGTAGGTATATTGAGATGCAAGTTATAATAGGAAAAATGATGGCACACTCATGGTGTTGCTTTGAAAAAATATATGCACCCACTCATGCTACATCTTAGCTCTAATTTGGAAATCATTCAAGTATTGTCAATACAAAAGCACAAAGTCTACATTCTCTTTCTTCTCTGCTCTCTCCCCTAAGGGTAGAAACACTAGTATCTATACGTATTCTTCAGGGGTACCTTGGTATGTTATAGTACACCTTGATATACATTTTCTTTCTGCATTTCTAGGAAATATAAATTATTTCATGATCAGCATTGCTAATTTTTTAATCACAGATTTTCAGTATGACAAAGAAAACCATGGAAAAGAGACAGTCAGCAATAACACTTCTTTTTACTACTTTATCAATATTTTCACTGGAAGACTTTGGGTCCTCACTTTTGAAGCAGACATAGAGTAAAAGGAGGATTGCTGTTCACTCTGATCAGAGACAATACAACATGTGGCCTTCCTTTCCTGTCTTTCAAAGAGCCAGAGTGAATTTCTCAAGCTTGCATACACCATATATGATGTTCTAGGTACCTTCTTTGGAGGAATGTGTAGAGGGAAAATGAGATATTTAGGATTAGATGAACTCTTTCATATCTTTCCATGGTATTTCTTCACAGTCATCAAGTTGACATAAAATCATTTTAAAGATTGCTTAACAAAGTCAAAATAAAGAAATCAACAAACAAACAAATAGATTTGGAACATGTTGAAGTTTCAAAAAATAAGTTATAAAGGTTCTTTGTGAAAATAAATTACATTGGCCTGCAGTTGGATTTAGTTCAAGAAGAATAAACAATCTAATTTTAGTCACAGATAGGTAGCCAATAAAAATCAAATTAAGGGCACTCCTCACACATCTTGTAGATTACTTTTCCAGAAAGTCACTAGCAATGGGAATGAAGCATGCTAAATCAGATTTCACAGAGCTGGTAAGGGAGTTGCTTTCCTGTATTCTTTTGGAGACACTTACATATATATCTATATGTGCATATATTTATATTTGTATTTTAAAATGTAATACTCGTCACTAAAGATTATACAATGATTTAATACACATTTTTAAAAGCAAAAGGATTTTTATACATTTTAATGACTACCATAAGTAAAATAAGTTAAATGACCTGATTGTTATTAAAATATTGTGATATGCATACATACATATGTACGATGCACACACATTGTACAAATTTAGAATGAGAATAGATGTGGTAGTCAAAATGGAGAAAGGAGCGGGAGCCCTACAGACCTATGTATTCCCCTCTAAGCTTTATCACACAGGGACAACACAGAGGTCTTCCATAAGCCATGGACTAAATTCTTTAAGTTCAAATATAATGTATACACTGCAGTAATGTAAAATTGTTTGAAATACAGTTAAGTGATATATAATTAGGGGAAAATTATTTCATACAGAAGTACTTCTCTATATAAAGTAACAAGCCTTGGGTTTTTTCTTCAAGCAGTGAGTCAAAAAGATCAGGTTTGCTGAGACTTATGAGATGACTTATTCAGATACATCGAATTTTTCTGACTGCCATGGCGATTGACTGTTAGTATAGGTTTCTCTAGGGCATGGGGAGTAAAAATCAAGTAGCTTCTACAGATGTGATGACTGGCTTTCATTTTTCTGGACCAAGTCTTCATCTATTTGGTATGAATTCTCACAAGGATTCTAGGTTTAGATAAAGTTCAGGTCAAAATAGTCTAAAATAACATGGCCACAGAAGTCTAAACCAGAACACTATCTTAAGCTATTAGATATAATTAGCTATATTAAAGTAATTCATACCTACAAAAGGGTGCTTCCTAAACTGGCTTGGATTGACATTCAAACATTTCAGTTTTGTAGCTGTGCATACACTCTGAACTCAAGAGAGAGTTACTGATTCTTGTTATCACAGTTCCCATACTGACCAACATCTTTTCTATGTCCAGTTGCCTATCCATTTGTCTTAGAAATCCATGCAATAATCCAGATAAAATCTTCTACACTGGCTAAGTGAAATCTCCAGTTCTCCCCAGCTTTCTCCTGAAAGATTGGGAGGATTCAAATATTACCATGGGACCTCATAGTGGAATGTATTTGGAAATGGAGTAAGCAAGGCAGATGGGCTAGTGTGGATACATCTCTTATCTCAGAGATGCACATGGCCTGGAAGACTCATGGAGACAAGAGGAGGTTGACTGAGATTGGCCCTCATTTGTTTCTTAGTTACTATGCTTAGCACGACTTGGGAGTCACTGCCTGAAGACTGCTCTCTGAATCCAGGCTTTTGTAGGGATTTTTGAAAATAAATAATTTTAAATATATGAATGTCCATAAAACTAACTTCTGCCTTATTCAGTACCCTACAATGAATTAAAAATATAATTAATGATCATCCTTAACAAATATTACAAATGAGAGGTTTCAAATATACATGCATTTATAATGGCTTTCTTACATTGAATAATTCTTATGAAACAATAAAATGTATAATCAAATCTCTTCTAAAAATGGCCTGAATGGATTATATTTTCTCTTTCTTCTTTTCATTGCTCCACCCTATCTTGACTTTTCCTCAGAATGATTACACTTCTGATCTCAGCTTGTCTCTAGAAAGAAGTGCTCCCCTTTCTCTTGTCTGTGCTGCTGGCACTTAAATGAGGATCAAAAAATGGTTTAAGACAGTTTAAATGTTTGTACATCTCCCCAAGTAACTACAGACGACTTAAATGCAGAGACCATGCATACTACCATTGTCTGCTCAGCATCTAATACTGCCTTTGGCCCAAAGGGCTCTCTCACTTTATAAAGAAACTTTAATTTTTTAAATGGTTAAATTCAGGTTATGGCAATAATCAACATTCCTGTAATTAAGAATGCAAATATACTCCTTAAGGAATAAGTTCCAACAAGTTCTCTATGTATGTGGTCTTAATTAAATTATACCAAAAAGCTAGGAGAGCAGGGTGAAGAGATATCTCACAATTCCACAATAACTATTGTTAAGAAAGCTAGTTCTTAGAGTATGGATATCTGGAAATAGCTCAAGAATAGTAGAACACTTGCTTCAAACACATTTGTTTCAATCTCTGAGTTGGGGGAAAATGAAAATGAAAGCAAGAAAGGAAGAGAAGGAGGGAAGGAAGGAAGAGGAGGGAGGGGAAAGCAAAGGAAGAAAGGAACAAAGAAAGAAAGAAAAAGACAGACAGACAGACAGGAAAGAAAGAAAGAAAGAAAGAAAGAAAGAAGGAAAGAAAGAGAGAGAGAGAAAGAAAGAAAGAAAGAAAGAAAGAAAGAAAGAGAGGAAAGAAGGAAAAAGAAGGAAAGGGAAGACAGGGAGGAAAGAAGGATGAAGAAGAAGGAGAGGAGAAAGGAGAAAGGAACAGAGGGAGGGAAGGCCGCGGAGTAGAGTGATTTAGTTCTTGGAACTTACTGCCATCACTGTCATGTACCCCATTCATTTTTCTTTTACAAACTAGATGTTAAGTTATAGATCATTTGGTAAACTAATGACACAATCATTAATAAATTGGCTTTGATATTAAAAGAGTTGTTTACATTCTCTGTCTTCTTCATTCTTGCAGGAAATATTTTCATTTTAAATGACTTTATTTCTCCAAGCATTGGCTTGATTAAGGGTAATCCTACATCAGTGACAATAAAATAATACCAATATATTCAAAAGTAGGTGGAAGATCTCCTTAAAACTGAGTGTGTTTTAAATATGGAAACGTAAAATAAATGTTTAGATGGCTAATCCCCTGTCCACTTATGTTCTTCATGCTTTTTATAAGTGTAATAATTTCCAAGAGGCCCATTTAAAACAGACACTCAGCATAGATATTCCCAGTTTTAAATTTTTCTTAGGAATATCTATCAGAATTTACTTTTAAATGTGGTTGAATATGTAGGCAGTAGCGCAGTCATTTTAAAAACTCTTAGATTTTCACAAATGGCCTCAAATGCAAGAGACTGATTCAATCTTCTTGAATTAACACCTGAAAATGAAGATTCATTAAATAAGCCAAGTGCATTGGGAAAAGGGAGATCGTGTGTGTGTGTGTGTGTGTGTGTGTGTGTGTGTGTGTGTGTGTGTGTGTGTGTGTGTATCTGTGGTCTAAAACTTTTGGCACAACAGAATAGTTGAAGGGTTTCTATTTGTCCACACTTGGAACACTTTTGGAATAATGTCCATTGGTTATAAATGCCACTGTAGAGAGATGCTAGCTGCATGTAAATGACTGTAATTATCCAATTTTATAAATGTTTTCTTAATACACAGATGGGGAATTTTCATTCATGTCAATGGATTTCAAATACATAATCACTTCATTTCTGTCATTATTCAAAATTTTAAGTATAGCTCAGCTTACAACTCAAATCATCTTTAGATACCATTCACATTTATTCTTTCAGATAAAAATTAATGAATGGATGTGAAAAACTTTGAACTGTCTACACATCAAATTGCAAACTGAAAATTTTGGCAGTTATTCAATGTATCTCTGATCTGTAGAGATTGTCATTAGAGTATTCATGTCCCTTGAAAGAGGGAGCTTTTCAAGTTAGGTGAATTTAGATGTACAAAAGAACTGATTTTTTTATATATTAGTTTAATATATGCAAGTCATTTCCATTAAGTGTGTGATAAAAATGTAACTCTAGTAGTTATTCAAATTTTAAGTAGACAATCATTTAATTCAAAATAATTTCAATTGATATGAATATTGAGTAAGATTATGTAGTGTTTAGGGCCAATGTATCCAGCTATAAAGGAAAATATGAGACAGTGAATACATCTCTCTATGGTTTTCTGGGAAAGTAATTATGAAGGGCTACTGAGCCAACCCATAGGAATATAGAGAAAGAATACGCTTAGGTAGACATGAACAGAGTGGCACAGAAGCAGGAAGAGAAGTACAGTTCTGCTCTGCCCTCTGCAGCAGCCTGGCAACACCCTGTAATCTTTCAGAGAGATCAACTCTGTTAAAACTAGATCCTTCACTTCAGTGCAGAAGAGAATTTCAGGCTGAGACAGTCTAAAGCAGAGGTTCAATTTATATGCTAAGCAAAAGAGAGTTTATGCCAGAGAGCATGGGCAAGTGTGTCACAAGAAGTGGGAATTATACTTAATGTCTTAACAGTAACCATTTGGGTGGGTTTCACGTTCATTTCAAAGGATGACTGAAGTTCCATCTACCTATCATCTATCTATCTATCTATCTATCTATCTATCTATCTATCTATCTATCTATCTATCTGCAGCTCAAACTCTGTCCCATCTCCTTTTTTTTTCTTCTCAAAACATGGGGTTAAAGGCCACCCCTAGGCTGGCCTCAGATGGGACATCAGTCTCCTCAAGAAAATCCTAATGCCGTTATGATTGCACAAAATGCTAGGGCAATTCATTTCCCTGTAAAGTGGGTTTCTGGTTAGACTCCTATCAAACTACCAATTTACAGCTGGGTAAGGAAATAGAAATTAAGCAAATGTTGAAATTTTGATTGGCTGGGGCAAAAGCCTTCGACCAGAATCATGGAGGAGTGTCCCTTTCCCTTTCCATCTACCTATAATTCCCCCTGCTTTTCTATCCTACCTCAAAGGGTATGGTGCAGACTCTAAAAAGAGATGAGGACACCCATTACCACAGGTCCAGTTGTCTTTCTAATAAGGGGGATTGCTGGTCAGGGGTTAGTCCTGGTAAGTTACAAGTGTCACTGCCTACAGTGAGTGAGTACTGCCTGGCTCTAAACATTAAATCTGGATTTGCTATTCCCCCAAGCAATCCTCAGTCAATTCCCCCAGGTTATCCTTTCTGTTTCTATCACTGAGCTGGCATTAGCATTCATCTGATAAAATCAAAGCCTTTCCCCATAAGTGCTGGACCAAGGCAAACACATTCCCAGAGAAAGTAAAAGGGAAATTTGCATACAAATCTCCTTCATAATGTTGCTAATTTGCTGCGACTTTCAGTAAAGCTCTTAATAAGATTAGCCAAGATCAGGCCTGTTTCCACTGAGAGTTTGATTTGCCTTCCCAAATATTTTTCCTTCATTTGTGCCTGTGTACTTATTAGACTCATTATTTGTATTTCACATGTTGTAATTCATAGTTTTTGTAGCTTTGTGAAGTTGCAGGCCAAAATAAAACAGAAATTTGAAGTACTTATGTATGCAATCAAAAGTTTGACTGCTGTATTATGTAATATGCATGTTTGTATATGCATGCTTACATGTGTGCATGTGTATGTGTGTGTGTGTGTGTGTGAGTGAGAGAGAGAGAGAGAGAGAGAGAGAGAGAGAGAGATCTAATACATGGTTAATAAAAATAAAAAGAGGGCCAGTAGAGACACTTTCTTATAAAATTCAGGAAATCTGGCAGTTCAAATGCTTCTGAAAGTGTAGAAAATTTTCGAGTGGTGAGAAAATACATAAATCACATATGTCTCTTAGTGCCATCTTTCTGTAGTCTTCCTGAGGAAGGATCTGCTAAGCAGAATGTGGAATGATACAGACAGCCCTTGAATGACACAGCTTTGGCTTCACAAGGGTTCGTGTAAATGAGGATGTTTAAATTTTTCCTCTTAAAAATTGAAATGATTTGGAAAAAAGAGCACTTGTAGAAAGACTTTGTATCATGGACATATCAAAACAAGAGAAAATTATGTCACCAATGCATAAAATATACACAATTTATCATTTGCTGCCATGAAAGGCCTAAGGAACATTGCAGGAGAGAGGACAGGAAAATTATAAGAGCCAGAGGCATAGGGCGGTTGATGTGAGGCTATGTCTTCTGCTAATGTCAGACGCTACACCTACAAAGTTTTACTGACATGGCTGCCTGACATGAGCTTAACTAGGTTGACACCAAGGAACAAGGCAAAGTAGACAGGGAAAGCCATGACACCACAAGGAAAGATGGGCACCCAAGGAAAGTTAAGGTTGGCAGAGGTGGTATAACCTAGGGAACAACAGAACAATTAGGTGACCAATGCCAAATAGCCATTCCTAAAAGCATACGTATATAAGTAACGTTATATGGACGGAGCAGGTTATATTTAGGAATGCATGTAATAACAATAAGTGAAAAACGAGGTCCTGAATGAATTTGAAAGTGAGTGGGTAGGAAGAGGTCTATGGTAGGTTTTGAGGGGAAGAAAGTGACAGAAGAGACATTGCAATCATATTATAATCTCAAATAATAAAAATTGAAAAGATACTTAAATTAAAATGTTTTGGAACAAACAATGAGCATGTTGAGAAAAATATGAGCACATAAGAAACTGTGACATTGAGTGCAATGACATAAAACTAACTATGGGAATAAGGGGCCACTGCAATGCTGTCTAGACTGGAGCTAGCACAGTGAAGTCAGTTGTAACTGAAGCTGTGGGAAGGGAGTGCGGCACTGTCTGCTGGAGCACCTGTTTTCTTCAGTAAGTTGTGTATGGGGCAGCAACTGACTTTCTTCAATGGTTCTCAGGTATCTTCCACTCTATTTAGTAACAAGTATATATAAAACTTATACTGATTTGCTATTTGTGTTTGATTAAGCATTTCCATTCGCAATGATTATAATTAAATTTTGAGGCTTAACTACCTCAAAACTAGTTAATCACAGGTTTTTTCTTTTTCATTTCAACTAGGGTTTCATACCTCTAACCTTGGAGTTGGCTAAGGTGAGCGCTGCTTAGCAAACTTACCCATACCCAATCACCTTAGAATATTCTCAATTCAAGTTCTCCTTGGATAAATCCAGAAAGAAGTTGTCTTTGAATTTCAAACATTTCCCATAAAGACTCCTGACATGTCTAATAATCATACTACTTAGCATGCATATGAAAACGGTACAGAAGCAGAAGTGCATCTAATTTAAATAATTGAGTGTATGTATACTATACTGAAGGCCAAAGAATGGGGTAATATCTTATACATAAACATTACATTAAAAATCAAATTTATTAGGAAACTTGTTGTGTATTTTGGGAAAAACTTAGTTTTATTAACTTAAATAAGATTTCATTAAATGAAAAAATGTATCCCTGAATGAAGATATCTAGTAAGTAGGTCTCCCTGCTGTGAAATTCTGATGTGAATCATTTCAAAGATAAATGACTTTATTAAAACTGGACATTTCTATTAAAATCCAAAACTGATTTTAAAACTAAATGTATGAATCAAAAAGTGATGTTTGGTGGGTGAGAGTTGGAGTTATGGAAGACTCAGTTCTAATACTGCCAAAAATCAACGATAACTATCTTATAAGCTGAAGTTAACTGTTTCTTTCCAAGCTGATTTGGGTCATCAGTAGATCAGAGCAACAGACAACCTAGACCAGAGATGTTCACATATTGAAGTTCACGAGCTGAATCCCAATACTTGTTTGTTTTCTCTGCTTGGCTTTACAATATGCTATGAGAGGAAGGTTGCTTTCAGCTGGCAGATTTTTAAAAGTGTCTGTAGAGATTCCTCTTCACTGATCCCATTTAAATGTGTTTTACTGTAAGTTATCTTGTGGATTCTGCAATTTTTCAAGTAAAGATTACAATTCCATACTTCAGAATTCCAGTGACTAAAAGTCAAGGACAGATGTCTGACATTATCTTGAAATTGTATACATGTGTCATCAGATTATCTATGAAAAACATCACTGTAAAGAAATTAAGATGGGTCTGTATTAAGGTACAGCGGACCTAGAGATCTAACTAGCAACACGGGTAATTGAACTGAGAGGATGTGAGGATTCCATGATCCTAGAGGTTCTTCTTGGCTTGAGAAATATAGCAAAAGCCTTTTAAAGGAAGGAGAGATTGAGAGGGGGAGGGAGAGAGAGAGAGAGAGAGAGAGAGAGAGAGAGAGAGAGAGAGAGAGAGAGAGAGAAAGAGAGACAGAGAGAGGAGAAGAGAAAAAGAAAAGGAAATAAGTTGAGAAATAGATTGAGACATTTACAAATCTAAGACATATTTTCAAAGGTAAAAATTTGAAAAATTGCTGGAACAAAACATGCTATAGAGGAAAGAACAAAATTTCTTCATCTTTTTCAGATTCACATATTTCAAAGCATAGTGATCAGAAGTAAGTCAATTCTTTTGCACTGAGGACTCATGGAAGGCCTGAAATTCTTATCTTTTTGCTAAGTACAGATTTCTTGTGGCAAAGATCAGTTTGATAGATCAGAGTAGTGACTACTTAGTAACTTTTTAGTGGAATTGTTTGGGAAGTTTTAAGAGGTATAGCCTTGTTGAAGGATGAGTACCATGGAAGTTGACTTCGAAGCGTCAAGTGTCTGGCCATCCCCAGTGGATTCTTGGCTTGCTAATTGTGCATAGAGATGTGAGCTCTTAACTACTCCAGACATTTGCTGCTTTGTCTTTGCTCCAACGTCATAGACTCCAACCATAAACTACACATGTTTTACACATTATCTTGGTCATTGTGTTTTATCACAGCAATAGTTAAAGTAACTGGCATGGTTTGAATATGCTTGGCCCAGGAAGTGACACTTTTAAGAAGCATGGCCATTTTGGGTAAGTGTGTCACTGTGGGGCTGGACTATGAGACCCTTCTCCTGGCCACCTGGATGCTTGTCTTCTACTGTTTGTCTTTGGAACAAGATGTAGAACTCTCAGCTCCTCCCATGCCATGCCTACCTGGATGCTGCCAAGCTTCCCGCCATGACAACAATGGACTGAACCTCGGGAACTGGAACTGAGCAACAATGAATTGATTTTTATAAGAGGTACCTTGGTCATGGTGTCTCTTCCCAGCAATGGAAACTAACTAGGAAAGAAGTTGTTAACAAGAGTGGAGTATTGCTGGGATAGGCCTCACTGTGCTTTTGTTTCAAAGAATGCAGATTTTGGGGTGTTGGATTTGGAAAGCAGTGCAATACTACAAGTGGGGCTTAATGGGCTATCCTAGTAGGAATATGGACGACTATGTTACTGAGAGTAATTTAAACAGTAGAAGCCCAAGTCTAGAGGTTCCAGAGGAGAAGAATTTTAATATGTGACTGAGAGAGTGTTTTTATGATGTTGTGGTGAAGAATATGGCTGCTTTTTGCTATTGTCCAAAGAGCCTCCCTGAGGCTAAGGTGAAGAGATTGAGATTAATTGCTTTGATAAAGGAAGTCTCAAAACAGCTTGGTATAAATTCTGTTGTGTGGTTTCTAAAGTTCACTCTCATGGAGAACCTTTTGATATAAAAGAGCAAGCTTTAAAAGGAAAAGTACGAAATGTATAGTTCAAAGTATAAAGGGGCACCAGGAAGTAGAATGGCACTCCTGTATTTAAGGAGATAAATTGATTAAGAGAGTGGTGACTTTAGGACAAGATCCTACCTAACTAAATACAGTTGAACAAGAAATAGTTGTATCATGTTAGTCACTATAACCTGGTTATTGTTTTCATTTGGATTTTTAGTCTAGAATGAATTATAAGCCAGAAATGGATGGCCCACTTGTGATTCTGATCTTGAGGCTGGATCTTGGCAATGGTGACCATAGAAAGCACAGCTCTAGGCATGGTAGTACACACCTTTATTTTCAGGAGACAGAGAGGAGTAGATCCCTGAGTTCAAGGCCAGCCTGGTACAGAGCAAGTTCCAAGTAGAGAAAAGCTTAGGTACAGGCAAGGTGATATATACATAACTTAGTCAAGAAAATCATTTGAATGGTGGAATCAGATATTAATGGGCCATCCTAGTAAGATCTTGGAAGACAGTGCTGAGAGCTATGCAGACTAGGAAATGCAAACTCCAGAAGGTTCTGAAAAGAACAGTATTTTGACAAGTAATGTGACTGTGTTCTGACCTCAACTTAAGAGCCAACCTTCCTAATCTAAAATTAAATAAATAATATATGTATTTCATTGACTGATCTTTCAACATTAATAGTGGCTATGCCAGCTGATTATAAAACATTCTTATGTAGGAGTATAATAAAAAGGAGAAAAACAAGGATACACACACACACACACACACACACACACATACACACACACACACACAACCACAAACAGTCTGAAGAGAAAAGACCACCAGGAAATTTAATCTTGGAGCCAATGTTTGAAAGAGAGAAGGACATTAAAAACAGGCTTAATCTTCAATATAATCAAGAGGTGTTACCTCAGGGCACCACTTCACACTGCAGCAAAGCTTCCAACTTGTGTAAAGGACAAGGCATAGGGAATGTTCTATTTCTAAGAGGCAATAAGAAACCAAAGCTGTTGTAAATGTGCTTCAAAAAGCAAACGGGCTCCGACTCACCTCAAGATGGTAGCAAACCTTGTCTGTGATGTCCATATTGCACTGGCCCGTCTCTTTTAGCATCTTTGAAAAGTAAAGGACTGGTTCATCTCATATTTCTAAATATGAGTTTTGACATAAGAAAACCAGAACCAAACAGTATAGATGGTGAACTATAGCAAGGATAACTAATCACTAACTAACCTAAAGAAGGACTGGAAGACTACGCTAACCAATTGAATGCTTTATTTGTCTTTTTTTAATGGATACATTTTATTTATTTATTTATTTATTTATTTATTTATTTATTTTTACACTCCAGATATTATTCTCCTCTATAATCACTCTCTTCCTTATGTCTTCTGAATAAGATTGAACTTCCTCACCATGGCTCACGAGGCTCCTTGTGACCTGGTTCTTTCTACTTAATCAATGCCATAGTTTATTCCACTTCCCCAGCATATTGCACTCCTAGCTTTCACTGTATTAAACTATAGGAGTTGTTCTGTGCATTGGGCTGTTGTCTCCTCTAGTTCAAATCTTTCTTTATGTTGTGATTGGGTCAAAATAACAGTTAACTTCTTTCTTTCTATTTCCTAGATATCACATAAAAGGTCATCACTTGCTACCTGAACTCCTCATTGTAGACAGAATGGCATATTTTCTCACTTACCAAGGACAATGCCAACGTGCCCACTTCTCAGCATTCGATTTGGTTGGTATTAATTTGTTCTGCCAACCTAGCACATTGATTTCTGTTTTCACAGAGAGATTATTTCTCAATGCTCTGTGCAGCAAGCAAGAATGCAGGGGTGTGCATCAGCCAGGTCTTCTTAGAAACCCTTCCCTACTTTCTAACAACTATGTGATATAAACACAGATGCCAGTGAACTTTACGTTGGTTAATTTTTCTTTCATTTTAAGTTACTTAGAAATAACCCATGAGCGTATGTCAGTAAAACTTACAAGATGACTTGCTGCAGTTGTTCTCTCTTTTGAACATTCAGGTCCTGACTATGCAGGTGGTCAGGATTGACAACTACTTATGTGACTGAGCTAGCGAACCTGAACATGTTGACGAATGCTGTAGGCTACATTTTACTCAGCTGTAGAAATGTGAGATGATTTCAATATCTTTTTAGTTTGCATTCTTTAATTCAATCATGTATGCAAATCAGGGCATCATAGATTCAGTTCATAGTTTTAGACACAGTAAAATTTTAAAGTGTTTTAACAGGCAGTGCCACATGTGTTGCACAGTGAAAAGCCACGTGTTTGAGGTTCCAACTGAAGCACACCAAAGAAAAAGTTGAATATGACATTCAAGGGAATAAGATCTCTTAGATACTGGATCATCAACCAGGCAGCATACACTAGATGAAATGAGGTCTTCAACATAGAGGACTCCCAGATCTGGGCTCAGTCAGAGAAAATGCACCTACCTCTCAAGAGACTGGAGGCCCCAGGAAGTTTAGAGCTCTGGTGGAGTGGAAACATCCTTGTGGAGATGGTGGGGTGGGTAATAGGATGTGGAACAGTTGGGTGTGGACCAACAGGGGAATAATATCTGGAGTATAAAAATAAATAAATAAATAAATAAATAAATGATATCCAATAAAAAAGACAAATAAAGCATTCAATTGGTTCTCATAGTCTTCCAGTCCTTGTTTAGGTTAGTTGGTTAGTGATTAGCTATATTTCTTATATTTCACCATCTGCACTAAGCTAGGTTTTGTTTTTCTTATGTCAAAACACGTATTGCTGGAATCATGTCCCACCGATGCACTCATGGCCATCTAACTGATCATCCCTCAGTCATGTAGTGACTCTTCTTTACTTGAATGAAGGCCCTGTGTTATAATTATCAGTTACTCTCTTCATTGGCCAGTTTACTTCCTAAATGCAAAGGCTTGTGTTTCCCTTTCTTTATGTTTTGGTCCCTGGTATGGTATTTCTCACAATACAGACCTATAACGTACGATTAACAAACACATGTATGACTAGAATGACTGACTGAGAAATGAATGAAAATGTATCAGATTATCTTCAATGGAGGATAATATTGTATGTAGGCATTTTATGAATCATAAGTGTTGTTATTGATAAAGAAAGAGAGGGGCATGGAGAAACTGCTCTGGTTTCTTATGGGAAGATCAGGAACTCACAAGAGAGCAAATGTGTCTGTAGACATACTCAACAGGAAGAAGTTCATGAGAAGAGGGGAAGACACTCCAGCCAGAAAACACACATATTGGGTTTGTGTTGTGTAGTGAATGTTCATTTTCTAAAATTACATGTTAAAGTTCATTTTTTCATTCTCTGAAGAGAAGAAGCCCTTGTGGCTGCCATTCTTCTTCAGGATAAAAGCATCACTGAGGCACAGGCTCATGAATTGAAATGCAAATAAAAAAATAGCATCTAAGAGTTCCCATAACCCCCCCAAATATTCCTCACATAAAAGACTGCTTCTGTGTGTGTGTGTGTGTGTGTGTGTGTGTGTGTGTCTATCTGCACAGGCATGTATATAATAGAAAGGTGTAAGTTGTTCATTTTTTCTGCTTTACTTTTTAATATAATAATCATCTCTTGAGACTGCAGTTGAAATTAATAAAGATCTTTTGGCTAAAATTAGAAGGATCTATTTGCTTTGACAAGTTCTAACTGTTTATGGTGTCGGATTATTTTCAAAATATTACAGACATGGAAAAAGGGTAGAATTAGTTTTGAGTAAAATTATGGCTTGTCTGCAGATAACACAATCAACCTTTCAAATGCAAGCAACTCTTTCCAAGTATAGTTGTTAGGAAATGAAAGCTTTATTCATATGCTAAATAAGAGAAAATGATGATAGGAATAGAATCTTTTTTGGAGGAAAAAAAACACAAAGAATTAGGCATTCCATCATTTTCAAAGATATTTCCAATAGCTACCTGGCTGTTGGTTGGTTGACTGAATGGCCTAGATTGTGCTGACAGCTCTTGAAAGTGGGGAATTGAAGTTCATGGACAACTAATATCATGATTGAGTGGTGTCTGATCTGTTTGAGGATGAGGAATCAATAGTCTATTAGATCCATCAGGAAAGCAGGAGGGACTAAAGCCATGACTGGTGTGCCTTCATCACTTGGCTTCACTAATTAAGCACCGCCTTAAGACAAAGGGAGCCTGGAGAATTGAGCTAGTAATGAGATTCAGACTTGGAGTAAGTGAAACAACTTCACCATAAGGCATACTGACAGACAATTAAACCTCTTTATCAATGCAGCTTTCATCCAGAAATAAAATCTCATATGGCAGCTATAAAATAAATGCAGGCCTGGGAAGCACTGTAAATCGCTTCCTCAGCTCACAGTTGGGCTTATAACTTCTGCATTGTTTTGACATTTGAGTTTATTTGCATCAGACATTAGTCATCCCGAGGATCATTTCAGTTTCATTTTTCCACAGAGAAGTTTCTGGTGTGTCATAGTCACTGAAATGTTTCAAGAAAGCTTTTGATTAAGCATAAAACTGATTAAAGATAAAAAGCAATTTCCTCCCAAAAATTTTGGACTGGAAAGAGGGGGTATTTTAATGAGTAATAATTGCTGTTTGAATTTCAAAAAAAAAACCCTTTAATCTTTAAGCAGTTAATTTTATAGATAAAGGCTCATTGTTGCCTTTGCAAATGTCAACTTTTTCTCTAGTATAAAAGACAGAGCCAGGAAGTCTCCCATCTAAACTTTTCCTATATGGGATAGGATTTATTTTAAACACAGCAATGGGAGAACTGGACTATTGGCAATGGACTCTACTGCTGAGTGGAACATTATTAAATGTCATACATATACCATCATATTGTAAGGAAGCAACATAATTATATTTTATGAAAAATTATATCTTTTAGTAAAAGACCTTTGGTCCTGACGCAGTGTTCTACTGGATTAGTACACTATACAGAACATGGAATTACCTATAAGAATCACACCATATGTCTCCCCACCAAAATACTTTTTTCTTTTCTTTCTTTTTTTTTTCGGAGCTGGGGATCGAACCCAGGGCCTTGCGCTTGCTAGGCAAGCGCTCTACCACTGAGCTAAATCCCCAACCCCACCAAAATACTTTTTATTGAGAATTTATTTACTTATGTGTGCTGGTATACAAAAACATAAGCGTGAAGGTCCAGGTGACTGTACTTAGAGGCAGAGAGATTCAGCTTTTTCCCACTCTCTCCCTGCCTATTTATAAGCTGAATGATTCTCTGAATGTAGAGCTTATATAATTCCATTTAGGTTAGAAGCTAGCTGGACACAGTGAAGTGGAAATGAATGATTGTGTCACGTGATGCGGACTCACCATGATACTTTCCTGGAGCAGACTCATGATTTTTTTTCTGAAGCAAAACCTGTGAGAGAACAGGTGATGTTGGGAGAAAGTATAAGTGGGACTCAGCGGACAGTGATGGGGTTGGGGATGTGCTTGCGTTGCTGGCTGTGCGACCGTTCGTTGGTCTTCCTCCTTTGCTGATCTTCACTGAGTTGAGAGCGGTACAACAGAGAACTTTTCCTAGTATTCCTCCTGGTTCTGGTACTTCCTGCTGACTCATGTGGATTTGGTAGAGCTGTGCTCTTTCTGATGGGTTCTGCTGTCAGCCCTCATTCATGTTTAATGAACTGGACCCTTGGTATCCTGACACAGCTGAACTGGACTGCTGGTATCCTGACAACTGAAGTCACACACACACACACACACACACACACACACACACACACACACACACACACAAGACTACTTTTAAACAGGTCCACATCCCCTTTTTCTATTTACTACCCTTTATCCCAAATCATTGGACAGGGGGAGTTGGAGTGTTTAATATACACATTAAAGTAGGTTTTGAAAACATCTAAGCCTACAGCCCAAGGACCTTCCTGTCTTTCTCCTGATGCTAACTGGGTTATAGGCATGAGCTAGATGGTCTGGTTTAATTGAATCCCACTTAATTGAACATCAAGCATTCTGAAGCACTGAGCTATCTTTCCAGGACCCTTACTATTTACTCTTGAATAGAGTTTATACTGTATGTTTCTTTGTTACGTTTATAAAGCACATCCTTAGTACTTGTTTATTAGTAATACTTAACAGTACATAGTTCATGCAACAGATTCTATATGTTTCTCTTTGACCATTGATAATATTTACTAGTTGGTCTTTGAGTAAAGAAAGAAACATAAAACACTTAGATTTTTTTCATCACACACGGTAATGATATTTGATTATTTTTACACTTACATAGTTCATACAATTTTCTATTCACTAGACTTTTCCTGGTGGTTTCTCATTTCTTCTTTTATATTGAAAGTCATTCTCCTTTAAGGCCTTGTTATTTCCACATTTCTTCTGGAGTTATTTTGTTATTTTTTCTTCTGTCTGATTTGGTTGCCTTGGTTATTTAAGTTGAGGAAATATTATGGTTATATTATAAAGCTTCATAAATGTTATAGTAATATTTCTCCTAAATTTATCTTGCTCATATTCCCTGTAGGAAACATTGTTTAATACATTACTATGGGATATCCTTATACAGATAAGTGAATTCTTCTATTTGCTTATTCAAAATGGATCTATAAGTTGTTAATACTCAAGGGATCTGTATGTGACTTGTGGCCTGCAGCATTTTGGAATGTATTTACCCCATAAGTATATTGTATTTATATAAAAATTAACATATAGACCAGATTTAGTACAAGTGAAACTGGACTATGTTTGAAGCAATAAGAGAATTATAATAAACCTTTGGTTGGTAACTTCTTACTACAGAAACTGAGGGCTGCTTTTGCTGTAAATCATGTATAAAAAGAGGCTGGTAAAAGGACTCAGTGCTTGAGAACAGCCTGGAAAATGAGTAGAATTTTATTTAAGTAGAAGAGAGAAAGATAGATGCTTCTGGTCGTGGAGGTGTGTGAGTCATCAGAGTTGGGTCAGTAGTCGCTTTTGGCAGAACCCCAGGGAGTACTGTGCCAAGCTGAATGTTAAGAAACTATTCTGTCATCAGCGAGAAGCCCATGTAGATTCCTTCTGGTCAGCTAGTTATGACTGGAGTTCTTAAGAACAGAAAGGAATAAGCACCATAAAGTGTGTTCTCATGTGGCAGCAGAGTGAAAAAATGCTAGCTAGTCATCCCTGAGTTTAGGACAAAGGATATTGCATAAAAATAGCTAAAAAATTATCGTGTTTCTGCTAGCTGGAAAGAGCCAAAGCAAAAGAGTGCAAGAGGCAGGTTGGAAAGGGGATAGGAGGTAAAATGTGACTGTCGAGTATAAGAAGGGAAAGAATTGGCCTAATTTTCTGGCTTTAAGAGCTGGATCAAAAGTTGTCCAATTCATCTTGATGATGTCAGATCATTTTCAGTTAGGCAAGTCTCATCACTAGATGGAAGGATTACTCTTCCCTGGATACATAGATAACACTCGAAATGTAAATAAGAAATACTCAAGTTAAAAAAATAAAAATAAAAAAATAAAACATAAAAAAATTTTCATCTAATATATTTTATCACATGCACTATTACCATATACTAATAAAATGCTTAAGGACCCACAGCAGAATATGTTAGCAGCAGTGTCTTCGTCATGTGATAAAACATTATGACCAAAACAACCTGGAAAGGAAGGGCTTTCTTTACCTTACTTATCCTAAGTCACAATCCGTTTAGGGAAGCCAAGGCAGGAATTCAAGCTGGGCAGGAGCCTGAGACGGACAGTGATGCAGATACCAGGGATGTGTGCTGCTTACTGGCTAGTACCACACACATTGTGCAGTCTGCTTGCTTAAGGAGTTCAGTACCATACTACAGGGGTAGTGCCACCCACAATGGTACCTCCCGTCTACAGGCACACCTCAATCACAAATTAAGAAAATGCCCCACAGGCTTGCCTACAGCCCTCTATTATGGAGGCAATTTTTCAACTGATGATCTCTCATCTCAGATGACTGACTCGAGTTCCTGTAAAGTTAACGCAGACACTATCTGGCACATACAGTGTTGGCTTTGAAGCCATTGAACGAATAGTAACGGTGTCCTATAGCACTGAATTCACTTAGGCTCTCATGGCTGCACTACTCAGGGAGGTGGTGGGATTTGCTTTTGTCTGACATGCCCGAGTATCTGAAAGTGATTCAGTGAAAATTGTTTATGGAGAACCTGTGTTTTTACCCAATTCGATAAAAATGTCTTTATCCAAACACATTTCTCATTCTGTAGTAGAAACTGTAACATTTCTTTTACTGATATGTAAAATAAAAATTTAAATGATAAATTATTTATTCAAATGCTCAATTAGGCTAATGACGAAAATAATTGAACTTCTGTTGAAATCCAGATCTGGTATGATGTTTATGAACCATGTTATTAATTTTCGAGTTTAGGGAACCATTTGCTGTATGTTGAGTATCTACAAAGCTAACATCATACTTTGTGTAAAATATTCTCCCTTAAAGTCAGGGTCACTCTCACTAGCATTATAAAAGCTCAATCTGGGATTTTCCATCTGATCCTCTCTTTGACTCTGTGTCTAGAAATGAATAAACCAATGTTTGCCAGCCATCTGTTCTAACGCTCCACCAGCAAATAGTCTCTTTGTCTCCATGACTTTGAAATTATTTTATTCCATTTTATGAAAAGGGTATAAAAGTAGGAAACTTCTATATGTCATATTTTAATGGAACATTCTGGAGTAATTATAGATATATATGAACTTGCAATATATGGTACAGAAAGATGCTATATTTCCTGAAGTTCTGCAAGAAAACAGCTGATAGGATGGATGGATAGATCTAAGGTAGATGGATATATATATATATATATATATATATTGTACATACACATATACAAATAAATATATACATATATAGGTATACATATATACACATATGTATTACATACATATATGTTACACACATATACATATACATTATATATATATATATATATATATATATACAGAGAGAGAGAGACAGATAGAGAAATAGATAATGATATGTTGCTGTGGGAATTAGCATGTTTGATTATGGAGACCAAAACAGACTAAAACATATTATCTAGAAACTTGAGGTCCTTCTGAGCCATGAGTAATACAGTTCATTTCTGCTGTCCTAATAAGCAGCTACTCCAACGTGTAAAGTCAGAAGAAGACAGTTGTTCTGGATAAAAACAGGAGAACTTTTCTACTGTCTTTCTGCAATGCTCCCTTTGCCGTAGGCGTCGGTGTACTTTGTAGATGTATCCTATGGCACTATGTTCCAAAACTGCATTTTGATTGGCTGCAGCTTACTGTAGCGCAGCGGCTCTCAACCTTCCTATTGCTGTGTCCTGTTAGTACAGTTCCTCATCTTGCCATGACCCTCAACCATAAATTATTTTCATGACTACTTCATAGCTAATTTGTTACTGTTATAAATCCTAATACAAATGTCTGATATGTGGGATATATGATAGATGACCCCTGTGAAAAAAGTCATTTGACCCCCGAAAGGGTCATTACACACACGATGAGAACCAGTATCCTATTTTCTGCTTGTGTTTTCTTGTGTGTGTGTGTGTGTGTGTACGTGCGTGCAAGCATGCCTGTGTGTGTGTGAGGGGATTGTTTGTTGTTTTGTTTTTAAGAACCAAAACTTCAGGAAATACGTTGTGAAATTGTCTCTCTTAGTAATGAGCAAGGTAGTAATAATCAAAGATAAAAGGAGTTCTAACAAAAGGTCCCGAATGAGGACATAGGGGAGTAGGGTTCAGAGAAGCCGTGGAGTTGGCCCTCTGATGGAGTGTTTTTCACTGCAGTCCATGTCTTAGTTGTGAGGCCTTTCCCTGGATTGATGGTTTTCTTGCCATGTTCCGTATTTCTCACATATCACAAGGTAAGCAGCAGTTCTCATATTGAGCACTTTTGTTTGATTTTTGCACTTACTAGAAGTATTTTTGGCAGAATGCCCTTTAAATTAAAAAGCAATCACAAACAGTATCAAATCCCATCCTGTCGCATGCTGAATATTTCATATACATGTTTTAAATTGTTCTTGTAGCTTTTCTTATTCTTTCATCTGGCCTGTAGAATTATCTGGCTTATTTAAAAAGCAAGAAATAAGATGAATTAATTGTGCAATCTATGAAGATAAGTGCAATCTGATAATTTAAAAAATAACATTATTACATTTAGTGATGATATTTCTTTCAGAAGAAATTAAAAAAATTATAAGCTCCCTCATCTACATTTTCCAAATGTGTTTTTCCTTCACTAATGACTTGAGGCTGCTGGGTGTTCCACTTTCAGACTTGAGCTAAAATACTTTTGAAAATTCGCTATTACACACAACCAGATGATTGTTATAATTTTGGGGGAGGGGAGTTTATGTTTTCTATGTCTGATTTATCAGGACCCTTCCCCCTGTTTATCTTGTGTACTATTGTATTTATTCATGTAATGCTTATAAACATTTTATTTCAACTACAAAATTCTCTCTCTTTTCCCATAATGACTTGCTTTTTTCCTATCTGACCTTATGGCTCCATTAGGATATTAACATATCAAAATGTGCTCTCGACTTTCTATATTTTGGTTGAATTGAATTTGTATCCAGGGAAGGAAAAGTATTGGTTTTAATGGAGTATACATTACTGGAAGATTTATGGTGAGCATAGAATTGTGGATATTTCAAACATCTGAGGATCCCATCCAGCCTTTAATGTTACTCCATAAAAACAAATCCTTTGAAATGTAAATTTGGAGGCATTGGGCATTGTGGCTGTGGGACACTTAAGTAAAGCAAAGTCTAAACCCGTACACACATTGGTAAGCTGTGTCTGACTCTGTCAGTTAAATAGGGTCTCCTGTGTATGAAAGACATTTTTTTAAAAAAAACTGCAGAAACCTAAATGCTGTCTTCCTTGACTTCTGTGTGAATTTCTATGTGTGTCTGTCTATCCATCCTTCCCTCCTACCTTCCTTCGGTCCTCTTCCTGGGTTTGGTTTTCTCCAATGTATAACATGGTCTGTCATGTTTCGAAGTGAGCGTTCTGCCGGGGTGTACTTCTTTTGACTTGTTATGGCTTGCGACTACAAATGCTCACTTTTGTGGCTTCTCAGCGAACAATTCCCTCGTTTGTAGTTATTTAATCCCCAATTCCACTAGGTGCTGTAGAACATTTCCCTGTAGATTTGGGCTCGCCTTTCCCGTCCTCCCCGTTCCACACGAGCTATCAGAGTATTCTCTATGCTTGCTTTGTTTGCTTGCTTTGTTGCTATATCTAGAATTTATTTAGTTGTTTCAAATGGACAGTTACTTACTTCTACCTTTATTTCTTCAGGAAAGATTAGTTATTGTTAGTGCTGTTGCTAGACTTCAGTATTGAAAAAACCTGGAGCTAATTAAAAGAAATAAATAGTTGTGTTATTTATTAACTATGCAATATTGTAAATATATAGTAAGGAATTAATGCCTATTATCTAAATTTTTTTCGATTATGACATTGATATGAAAAAGACTGTTCCAGCATTGTAGACAACCCCCTTTTTATCCATATGGATTTGTTACAGGAACCCCGAGGCTACCTACTCTTTAGTTGCCTTTGTCTTTACGTTAAGTTCTCCAAAACCAAAGTGCATCCCGCTTAATAGTATAGGTTATCTTTTGATTCAGCAAGAAGTTAATATACTGTAAACACAGTGTAGATATTTAGTGTACTGTATTGTTTCTGAAACAAAACAGAAACAGCCTGTGCATGTTTTGTATATAAATCATGAAATTAAAAATGTATATTCCTCAACTTCACCGAAACCCTTCCCACCCAACTTGAAGTTTTTCCATTTCTATCAACCTTTACAAAAGAGAGAGAGAGAGAAAGAGAGAGAGAAACAAAAATGAAAATCAAACAACAGCAAAAACAATTAAGAAAAATGATATGTTTTTTTGAGCATTAGTGGTTCTATAGGCAAGAACTTAAGGAGCAGAGGACCAGATATTGTAACTACTCAGTGAACATTCTAGAACATGAGCAGTAATTAAAAGTAAAAGTAAAGAATTAAATTGATGTAAATCATCAGGATACATGATCCTGTCCAAGGTATTGTTTTTCTAACATACTGGAGCTTGCCTAAATTATCTAGATAAATGCCTTAAGTTTTCAGTATACTTTAACTAACAACATAGAGCTTAGAACAATTTTTTTTTAAATCCAGGAATACTCAGGATAAAATGCAGACCATTTGAACAAATTTAAAATACTGAACAAGAAATTGTCCCTAAGAGAATTCTTTTATGTATTTTGGAGTATAGTGAGTGGTGACTTTTAAATGTCACCTTCAGAAGCAATCGTCAGTCCTCTGTGCACTAAGTCCTTCTCACACATGCTTGATTGAGTATCTGTCACCCAACCTTAAACTCTGTTCTCAGCAAACAGCCATAAACAAATTAACATTTATTTTTAAAAGGGCTTTTCAGGAGTTGAGATTCTGCAATTTCCTTCACTATGAGACTTTACATTTTGCTAACTCACCATCCAGGTCAAGGGAAAAAGTTCAATTTCTAGTCTGTAATGCAGTGACAAGGTGCTCATTTGTCTGGGAGTAGACTACAGGAAGCCTTATGCTACTAAAATCCCAGGGCAAACAGAGGCCCTTTTACTTAAGTCCTGTCACATACAAGATGACAGACAATAGCTTTAGCTCCATATCTTACAGTTGATGAAGATAGATTGGCTGCTGAATCTGTGTGTTCCCCGCTCTCTCTGTTCTCACATGTTAGTGATCATTTCACAGGCTTTTAAGTCCATTGTGAACTCAACAAATGAGTACAAAACTGTGCTAAGCTCAGATGCAGAGCGGCAATTTATTTTCTAAAAGAACAAGTGTTGAGTAGAAAAATAAGAGGTCTCATTATCGGTGTGCTATTTTCGTTAAGTTAAAGTCATAAAATTTACTTTTGATAAATGTGTATAACCCACCCCCTAAAGGCAAAGGATCAACAAACACAAAAGATACACTGTAGTAATTATACGGGTAGTTGTAAGGAATGAGCTGTTAAATATAGCTTATCAGTAAGTCTCTGCCTACATGCAGATAGAGGGCCTGGTTGCTATTTTATTTTATTATTATTAAAAGTTCACTGGTAGATATACATTGAAGGAAATAAATACAGTCCTATTTCCCTATCACCATATCTACAAATTAAAAATAAAACCGCAGTCTCTTTCAAAGTATTGTAGACATAAGGACTAATTCATAACATAGAATTCAGAGAATATAATGAATATAACCATTCAAATAATTATAAGAAAGTTCACCATTATTATTGTTATTGCTCTGAGCAAATCGCTCAATTTTTGCCTTTTCATTTTTGAGTCAGTGCCATTTCAGTGATATTTGCTGATATCACTCTATTCTGCTCAGTGTTCAATAGATCCAGGGCACAGATTAACTGCTCAGGTTGGACACAGAATGTACTTTCTATCTTCGGTTGTATTGAAAAGTCATTTGAAAATGTCACTCATTACTTTCATGTCTCCTTTAAAATAATGGATTTGAACAGTAGAACAGAATGAATTGATTTAGAAATCCTGATTTATGAGCCAATCCAATCACCTTTTAAAGGACCTGTAATAATAAAATGCAAATATGATTCATTTTTCTGATGTGGCTGTTATTCATTAATCTTGGATTAATTAATTGCAGTGGGTAGTGCATAGTAGGCACTTAGTATGTAGAAGTCAGGGGACAAATGAATTTATGTATTTTGATTTGGCCTCTAATTGATCTTTATAAATTGATTCAAACCACAAAACTTTAGGCTAATTGGGAACAACTGTGCAAGTGCCGAAATGTTAGAGAAACCTGTATATAAACACCTATTCTCACACGTCCAAAGTACCCTGTAACATTTCTATATCCTTATTTCAAAATTTTATGAATAAGCATTAGTGATGAAAGGGTGAAAACATACTCAAAAACAGTATGCTATGATGTTGGACTTCGGTGTTCATTTCTTAATCTATTTTTAGTAAGAATTTGACACAGTTCTAAACACCAAAGGAATATTAGTTAGAAATGTCCACCTCTCAAAGTACTTAGAAAGACAGCTTGCAGGAACAAATTGTTATATAAGTTAAAGGGAAGAGTTTGTGCAATTCATTAAAATATCAATCTATGGATATCAACTTAAAGGCCCTACTAAGTTGATTGAAGTTGTAAAAATTATCTTATTATGAGTAATTCCCAGTTCCAAATAACATATAAACAATTTTATATTATATTATAAAGTAAATAATGTATTAGTTTATCTTCTATCTCTTACTCAGTGAGACTTTAAATTAGACAAAGTCAAAATAGTTTGTCAAAAGCAGCAACTACAAAATGTCTTCTTTCCTCTCAGGTCTCTTTGCTCTTAGATAACAAGTTTTGGGCATTGAGATTTTACCTACAGATTCTAGTTACATCTGTGTCTTAGTGTCGTACTGCTGTGAAAAGACATGACCACAGCAACTCTTTTAGAGGAAAATATTTCATTAGTGCTTGCCTACAGTTTCAGAGCCGTTATTATAATACGAAGCATATCAGCATACGGTAGACATAGTGCTAGAGAAGGTGAGAGTTCTACATCCAGATCTGCAGAGAGGAGGAAGAGAGAGACTCTGGGATGGGCTTCGGAAACCTCAAAGCCCACAGCAATGACGTATTTCCTACAACACTTCCTCATCCTTTCAAATAATACTGTTCCCTGGTAACCAACCAGGCCTTCAAAACTAGAAGCCGATGAGGTCTCTTGCCATTCAAACCACCACAGTCAGCCATGCCTTATGAAAGCTATATTACTTGCATGCAGTTGAACTTCACAAGATGTTTTCAAAAAATTTTCTTCCTGATATATACATACCCTCAGGTAACACAGCTTCCTTCTTATTGTGTGTTTCTACCTAAACTTGTTTGTTCCTAGCAAGGTCTGTTCTCAAAAGTCTAGGATCTCCAAGACTCAAGAATCTCTGACTCTTCAAACACCCCCATCTCATAACTGGTCTACAGACAAGTACACATCACATTTTTTCCTATCACACACTGAATTTGAGAGTGATTGACTTAAGGTTATACATCTGATGAAGATGGCTTCTAAGTCTGTGGAGGAATAGCTTTGAATGCTGGCTAAAAAATAAATTTTGACTTCATGGACATATACTGTAGGTACACTGCGCCTGTCATTGTCACCTCTCTTTTCTAAAATTAACTAAACTTTGATTGTTACACTTGAAAATTGTATATTGGAAGTCAAAGACAGTAATGTGACCACAGCGGTATTTTGAAGTTAGTCATAGCCAAATTCTGTATGGATGTTTGATAGCTTTGTGATCTTGGATGGAGATTCAGTCACTCAGAGTTTGTCAGTGAGAGCAATGAATGGGCTAACAGCATGGCTTAAGTACAGTGTTGGACCTCGCTTGTCTGAATTGATATAAAATTAAATAAAAAGATGAGATTGTTTTTCAGGCACTATGTGACTCATGTGACTGGGTACCCCATATGAACCACAGCAGCATGACCCCTTACCAATTTTGCCTCTAGATATTGTTTTCCTTGTCTTCTGAATAAGCACTTAGGGACATTCATCTTACATACAATATAGGAAAAAAGAAAGAAAGAGAGGGAGAGAGAGGGAGGGAGGGAGGGAGGGAGAGAGAGAAAAAACAGAAGGAAGGAGGGAGGGAAGGAAGAAAGGAAGAAGGGAAGGAAGGAAGGAAGGAAAGAAGGAAGGAAATGTTTCAAGGATTAGAGGACTTTTGTCATGAAATTAGATATACCCAACTTTTGGCATATATTATGTTTAGAATAATAATGTTCTCTTAGTGAATTATTTTCTTGATCAGTATGATCAATTTAATATTAATTTTGTGATATCAGAACAGAGATACTCACTTATTTCTGCTTCCATTTGCTTGGAGTACATTGCTTCACCTTTTCACTGGAAGCTATTTAATTTTTTTGCAGAAAACACAACCATAGATCTGGAATATGTTTTCAAATCCAATGTGTTTTTTGATTAGAAATTTGAGACCATTAACATTCAATGTTGTCGAAAGATGTTCGTAATTACTGCCATTTTGTTGATTTCATGGTGATTATTTTCTCTTTTTCCCATCTGTGTTTGGCATATGTCTTTGTATTGTTACATGTGGGGGAGCATGTAAATGTGTGTTTGAGTGCATATACACATGTATATGTGTGCATTTAGAGACCTGAGGCCATTGTTGTGTCTCCTTTGCTTGCTCATATTAATTGCTACCATATTAATTGAGGTACAATCTCTCAATTGAACCCAGAGGTTACATGTATGTATACTCTAGCTAGCTATCTTGCTTTGGGTATACTTGCTGCTTTCTAAGCACTGGCATGGCAGGGCATATAACTCTCCAGCATTTCCCTGTGTTCTGCAGATGCAGACTGAAGTCAGCATGTTTGTGGGGCAAGCACTCTATCCAATGAGCCTTCCACCTTGGGGAACAAACAGGTTGCTTGCACAACACTTAATGAGAGATGGTTACATGAGAGTACTAGAGAGAAGGGCATGATGGTCTTTACCTTTGACATAAGTCAGGTACTCTGCACATATCCTCTAAAGGAGAGGGTGGAGCCTGGGAGGGAGAGAATGTATGAGCTCTGCCTGTGGAAGAGTAGTTGTATTATAAGGATCCATATATGATGAGGACCCTTTCTGTTTGTAATTGATGAGTTTAGGCTGTGGAATTCCCATGCTAGAGTTCAAACGAGAGCCTTGCACAAGCTAATGTTCTCCTGCTGAGCTACACTGCCAGCACTGAATTTGGACTTTAGTATTAACTCAATGCAAATGTAGAATTCAAATATTCTTAGCTGATGGCAATTGATATAGAAGCCACATGAGTAATATTTCAGTTAAATTTGATTTTAACCCTAAATGACTTCTATTTATCCTATCATTTCACTTCTTAGAAGAATTAATAAGTAAAGTATGTAAAAGGATTTCTACTCCATGGAGGGAAAGTATACACTGGCATTGACATCTTATAATTTAATAATATAAGTCTCAAAGCCTTTTCACATGCATTATTTTATTTTATATTTATAACAGTCATGAAAGTGGGTTTGACGGATATTCCTTTGTCTCTCTGATAGACTAGCAATGTAAGAACAAGCACAATTAAATTGTTCTTCAAGGATATTGGTCCTTTTGAACTTTTAATGGCCTTTGGTAGATTTGGATGCTATTTGGTCTTAGCATTCCTTTCTATTGTTCTACTATCTGTAATAAGCTTTGGCAAAAACTATCCAAGTGGCTTGAGGGGGTGTAAATTGCTGGTTGGGCAAGCATAATGAATGACCAGAGTTTGTGACATGGCACCATTGTAAAAAAAAAAAAAAACCTGGATGTGGCAGTGCATACTTGTAATTCTAGTGCTTGGGAGCAGGAGGTAAAAATCTCAGGACTCACTGACCAGCCAGTGTCACCACTCTGGGAGCTCCAAGTTCAGTGAGAGACCCTTTCTCAAAAACTAAGGTGAAGAGCAATGGAAGAAGACACTCAGTGCTGACTTATGTTCTCCATGTGCACAAGCATGACAGTCTATACATACATATGCACACATATACATTCAACACATTACACATTTTTTAGAAGTTGACTCACAGGAATGAATGGAAATTTCAAACAATAATCTATCATGGTTTCTCAATCTTTTATATCATCGCACACATAGCTACCTAAGGCTGCTGTGGAATGGACGTGGCAGATGTCATAGGGTAAGCAGTCCAACACCTGTAACTATAGCAACACCACATCCTGATTTGGACCAGCAGCTAGGAGGCTCTGAAACCCATGAAAAGATTTGATTGATTTAAGCCAAGATCACATTGAAGTTCTATGGCTTTCATTTCACAGATTGTTTTATTTTTATATTGCCCATTATTTCTCTCCCTTAATTAACATAAAATTTGAACAGACATTCAACTCCCATTCTCTACTTTAGGATTTGAGCTAACCTGTCTTCAAAGAGAAGAAAATCATATATGCTGGTAATAAATTGGCTTTGTAATGAGTTTTTATTTTTCTCTATTAATAAAAGTCATGTCACAAATACTAATTTGTGCTCATTTTTAATCCATCTTTAGCTTCTATTTAATTAATCCATTGGTTTTTGAGAGAAAGTTTCAAATTTCCTAGACTGGCCTGAGACTCCCTATGAAGCCAGTGATGACCTTGAACTTTCTTCTTATCCTTCCTCCTCCTGAGTGCTGTGATTTCCGGTTTGTGCATGTGTCTTGTTTTAGTCAGGGCTTGGCTTGAGTCTCGGAGCTCTGGAGATGAAAGCTGTGCTCTTCACTATTGGAGCAGCATCTCCTTGCCTCCACCTACTCCTAGCATTATTTTACCATTTGTAGTTTGGAATCAGGTATGTGATTTATTAAAACTGTGTTTATTTACCCCAGAGCAAATTTATCTTTATAAAGAGGATGGGAGCAAGAATTTACTCTAAATTCTTCTTACAAACCCAATACCTTTCTGTATGGTAGAGTACTTGTCTGATGCAGTCTATCCTTTTTGCTAATTCAGATAGCCACTCCTACTTTGTTTCTAGATGCACTCACAATTTTGCTTGTAGCATCCTAGACCAAAGTGCGCTGTCTATTTTCAAAACACTGAATTATTCTATAGCTAAGAAATCTGTTACCTTCAAACTCTGTTAAAATTTTAAATTAGATAGATAGATGCATGGGTGAATAATAGATAGAGAAATAAATGATATATAAATGGATAGAAGATAGATGATAGATACACACACACACATACAAAGATGATGGGTAGATAGATGAAACTTAACTGTGTTTTGTTTATAAAGTGAGGTGATATACATAGGTTTACAGGTATAAACAGAGGCCAAAAGCATCTGATCTCCTTTTATGTGTAGTTACAGGGGGCATGCTTCCCAGTACAAGTACCAGGATTTGAACTTAAGTCTTCTAGAAGAACATTAGGCATTTGTAAATTTGAGCCATCTCTCTCTAGCCCTAAAGTAGATATTTCTGAGGAGTATATAACTTTCCAATAGGGGTTAGTGCTGTAGTATGATTTCATTACTAAGTTTTAATTTTTAAATGCTTTTAATTCATTATTTTACAATGTCTTACATGTGTGTAGGACACACACACACACACACGCACACAATATCCATTACCCCAGGTTTAATTTTTTTAATCGCTATTTATTCACTTGTAGAGAAAAAAAAGACATTTCAGAAGGGACCCTTTCTCCTTTGCTAGTCTCTCTTCAAGGTGTCTTAACTTCTCAGCATGTACATCTGGGCGGAGTTGAGGGACAAGCAGGAGTCTTCTCCTGTTTGTCTTCCTGGACATCTAAAAGGTCTGAGAAATTCCGATCATTTGTGGGCATTCTGAAACAGAGGTGTTATTTACAAGTAGGTTTTGAAGCAGAGGCTGGAGAGCTTTGTTACTCCCATGATAAGCAGTGGTATGGATTTTCTCTTTGCACCCCTGACTTATGTAGATTACACATTTCGTGTAAGGACTGTCTGCCATTCCCCTCATGATGTGGCAAATTGTCCTACATTCTCCCTTTTTTCTCCATTGTAATGGTGTTAAAACACAATATCTGCTAGTGCACCCAGAGTCTGGCCACAGGAAATAGGGGAAAAATTGTAAGGGTAGATTTTTTTTCTTGTTTATTTTTTTAACATATACTAGCATATCTATGGCTCATTTAAATACCCAAGTAGCACACAGCAATATTCCTGTCATTAATGAGTTCTAAAAGTTTTACAGATGGGGAGAAATTCTTATTGCCTACTTAACTCTGTAGCCATCAAATCTATTAGTTATATACTTGTGTGTTTGCTGTTGTGAACACATTTTCTGCTGTATAAATTATATAAAGATATAGCCTTACGTGCGATACATGATGTTTGATAATAGTGATCTACTGTTTTATTGGCATGTTTGTTTATCATATTACCATTATTTTAGAGCTACTCCTTCTATAAAGGAAACCTTATTATAAAACAATACATGTTTGTGAGGATTCCAGAAGTCACACACATCTCATGTTTGCTGCGTCTTTCTACCACATCTAAGGACATAGTGAGCAGCTAGCTGTGTGCTGAGACACTAGGACACTTTCTAATGACCACACAAAGATGACATCAAGCCATGCAATTCTCTTATCACAAAGCAGCCATTCATGATTGCATTATAAAAATAACGGGTTCTGTTGCTGAAGACTGAGGAAGTGGTAGGTACAGTCGATTAAATCCAAACTTACTTTATGAATAGAGAAGTAAAACACATTAAGATGTTTGGTCTCTCTTTTTTAATGCTTTGAGAATTTCCTTCAATGTACTTTGATCCAATTCATCTTTTCCTTACTGTCATCAGGCCCACCAAATGACCTTTCTTTTGCCCTACTTTATGTTCTTCCTTTTAAAGCCATGAAGTGTGGTTTGCACTGTCCATACACTCTTTCATGTGTGACTACATCCTGGCACTTGGTCGACTCATCACGGATTGCATCTTTAAAGAAAGCTGATGCTCCCTCCCTCTACTATGTTCCAATAGCTCCTCAGCTGGGGGTTGGCTGTTAAGCCCATCTCCACCCTCCACACTAGGACTTTGACTGGCTTGAGTTTGCACAGGATTTACTCATGCTCTCCCAACTGCTTTGGATTCATATGTAAGTGTAACTGGTCCTCTGTTTCTTGAAAGCATTATTTCTGTATGATGAACCACCTTGCCTGGTTCTTACATTTCATGTTTACTGTGTCTTTTCATTGTATTCATCTTTCTGTCCCCTCTTCCACCAAGGTTCCTGGGCCTTGGAAAAAGAGATCGTTGTGTATGTGTGTAGTTTAGTGCTAAGCAGTCCCCCGACTATTATTCTCTGCAACTTTGCCTACAGTACTTTTCTATATGTATTTCTAAAAGAAAGGGTTTCATGATAAATGAATCTGAATATAGTGCATTTTCTGCATCCTGTTTTTATTTAACCTTAATATAAAGTCATGGACGGTGTCCCTTTCATCATATTTGCTTTCCTCATGCTTTAACCACTTAAGAGTACACTGAGTATTGGGGTTCCTATGGTTTATTTTCAATCCCACTAATGTAAAACAAAAATCATGGAAGCCTATTAAAATGCGTTTAATGCTCTTGGTTTACATAAACTTTTGAAAGTTCTATAATATTTCTAATGATTCCTACGACTCTGGTGATGGTACTGTGTTCTCTCCTGAGTGTTACTTAGAGAAAGTGAAGCAGCTTCAGATCCTGGGTTTTTCCAGAATGATTGCAGAATTATGGGATAATTTACTCATAATTTACTCTGGATTATAGTAGTGAGATATTTTTGCCAGTGAGTATTCTGAGAATACTTGATATGGATGCACTCTAGAATTTTCTAGATCAGAGATCCCAGTCTGTACTGTATGAAATACTAATGAACATCAGGAGGTATTTGACTCAAAGCAATTACTTTATCAAATAGTATAGATCTTCCTCGTTTTCCTTTTGGCTACTCATGATTCACTGAGGTAAAAGTGAGTTTCTATAGTAAACAAGTATATGAACCTTCAGTTTCATAGCATTTCCTACTACTCGTCCTAAGCAACCCAGGAGGGGAGTTAGTTAGTTCTCTTATTGGTTTGATAAAAGCAGCTTCAGGAAGGAGAATTTTTTTCTGGATGATAGCTTGAGGGTACCATCCTGCATGGTGCAGAAATTATGGTAGTGGGAGTGTGAAGCCTCTGGTCTCATTTCATCCTCTGTCAGGAAGCAGAGAGAGATGAATGAGGCCATTCAGCTCACTTTCCTTTTGTCTTTCTGTCTGAAATTCCAGCATATAGAATGGCCACCTATGGTTGGGTTTGTCTCCCATCTTAATTAACCTAATCTAGGTAGTCTTTCAAAAATATATGCAGAGACTCATTTGTGTGGTAATTCCTAGTCCCATCAAGTCAATCCCATAGTGATGAAACATTTTAATTGTGAAAACAGTAGCTCTCTGTCTGGAATGCCACTATTTACTGTTTAAAATTGGCTACGTACTGTAAAGGTAAAAACCAAACAGTAACGACAGTAGTAGCTTTATGCCTGAACTGTCACTTTTTATAGTGTGAAAACCACTAATGTAAGTGCTTACTTAATGAACTGTCCATTACTATTAAAATAATACTGACCACTCAAGCCAGGTACTATGAAATAGCTGAGCCAATAATATCATGCGTAAGTGAGAGATTATCTTATGGAGTCTATGAGACAACAATAGGTTGTAATGACAAGTGCTCAGCAAACATGGCCTTTCTCTGCCTCCACAGGCTTGATTATTTCTAGGACACGTTTGCATTTCACTTTTTAAAGAACGACTTTTCTGTGACATGCTCACCTTTCTGACGAGTTTGTACTTTATCTGGGTAACTCTACAAAACACATAATTTAAAGCAGTAAATGACATGGTAGTGCTTGTTATATAAAATGTTTTTCTCTCTTTAAGAAGTGTGTAGGTTGGATTATATAAGAAAATTTAACCATCAAAAGGTTGAGTTACATTTGGAATAGATAACATTGGGGACCGAAATATTGTAAGTGAAGCCATTAGATCCAAGGTTCAAAAATATTTGACCATGACCCTGACACTTCAGTCTCTAGCTTTGTAGGATCTGTTCTTGACTTTTAGCAGTTTAACTCCCAAAGTCCATATGAGTTTCAATATATCTGAATCTGCACAGTAAGAAGCTCTGTTATTTTACTGATTTCAGTAAACTAACAGTCTAGTCTGTAGCTTTCAATCCACTCCAATTTATGCACTGAGAATTACCTTGGAGCTAGAGAACTTCAAGTTCAACTTGAATGATACCTTGTGAGTCAACTGAGTAGCCTTGCATGTGACCTACATTTGGTAAAACATCAAGAGTTCAAGTCAAACCCACATGGTCATTATTTCTGCTGCATTGGCACAATGACTAGTGACAGCATTGGAAAGAACAAAAGCTGTGAGTTCTGACTGAGAGCCACTTGACCCTTTCAACTCTACTTGACCTGCACTCTGTCCAGAGGTCCTAAATGAAATGGATTTGCCTGAGAGTTCCATTGTTGGCAGCTCTGTTTTATTTTGAGATCACCGAGAAGACGCATTGCCAACCAGTGGGGTGACCTATGCTTTGTGTGAGAGGGCTGTGTGTAGAGCACAGGGCAGCTCTGCTCCACTGCTCCACATTTGTATTCTAGACAAGTTGGCAAGGGTATGAAATTAGCTAATGCATTCACTGATTTGGGGCTTGAGCTTCAAATGGCCAGAGAAAATATTTCTAAGGTGGACAACCAGCACAAGAAAAGAAAAAAGAAATATTGCTTTCTAACCATAAAGTATAGTTATGAAAACGTTCACCCTATATATGCAAACATGCAGTTCTTTAACGCTGAATATTCATCAATTCATCAAACATGAACAACTGTTTTCATCCTCAGATCCCTATAGCTCTCAGTGTCTCACCGTGAGAGCTATCTTTCCATGTATTAAAGCATCATTATTTAGGGTTAACTTTAAGGATTTTATAGGGACAAACTTACAAACTAGAACATTACAGAACATATGTTCCTCATCTCTTTAACTCCGTAGGGCTGAGCCTACATGAGCATATAAAAATGAGAAGCTGAACTCACTCTTCCTGTACCTGTCATTGCCTGCCTTACATCTAGCAGAAATCTCTGCCGCAAATTTTCACCCACACGCTCCTACATCTATTCTTTTACCCTACTTTATATGTGTGGGGGGGAAGTGTCCCATCTTTCAATTGTAAAGACTTCTCTGCCTTTGCTTTGGAATCCTTGGACTGCCTTGTGCTGCCTTGAAATGTATGGGATAATTAAGGAAATATAGGAAAGGGTAAAATTCAATTAAACAAGTTTCTCAAGAAACTCAATGTCTATAAGAACACTGCAGATTGTTTAATGCTACTTGTACCTAATTATTTTTTACCTTTTAAGAGATAGCCTTCCTATGGGAAAAGTATTTTCACACTTAAAGTTGTAACCCATTTTAAAGACTGAATGTTCTCCAAGAAGCTTTCTAACCACAGCATAAAAAATAATAGAGCCATGCACACAGAAGGGGACCTTGTCATGTCCTTTCTTGCTTTGACTGAAAGGCAGGTTATACCCTGGGCGAGCTGAAAATCTCCCAGAATCCGTTAGTCCTTTATTATCTTCTTCCCAGAGGGGGAGAGCCTTTTGTCCCACCTCTCTGATGACATTTTCAAAATAATTCTCATTCCATAATAAGCTCTTCAGAGAGAGGGACTGAATGCAATTTGTGCCATGCCCGTGACCATCAGAAGGCAAACTTGCCCTTCAGATTTGACAATGACATGTGCTTTAAGCCAAAGCCATGGACTCATAGTGGACTTCCCAAAGCAAAGACCATTTTCACCAAGTTCTCCAACGTGGAAAAATTATTCCTGGAGTCACTTGCAGAGCTTGTAAACATCAGAGGGAATAGAAATGCTTGTTTGTTTTTTTCCTTGCCTGTATAACTCAGTATGTTTTATAGTAACTCAGTATGTACACTTTGTTTCAATTTGCTAATGTGAGTGATTGTGGTGTGTGTGTGTGTGTGTGTGTGTGTGTGTATTTTTAACTTGTTTAAATTTTTAAAATAGGATGTGCCTTCAAAGCCAGATCACCAGTATATTTTAGGTGAGCACTCTTGTCAGTCACCTACACTTTACTTCCAATCCATGAAAGCTCTCACAGATGGTGAGCATATATGAAAAATGCACTGATATTTGGGCGTGATTTGGAACCATCCAGAATGGCAGTACCAAAATGCCACCAGCTGTGCTTTTAGGTAAAAGGCAAATGAAATGTTCATTGCTTAATTTAATGTAAATTTTCCTAAGAGGAGGCGCTCTGGAATATACTCCAACTTGGAAAGTGTTAAGATGTGAACTCCAAAGCCAAGAGAGAGGAGATGAAAACCAGTGTTTAATGACAGAGAAGCAAATGGTCACTTGAGTAGGCAAAATATTAAAGACCTGTTTTGATTGTCTCATTGATCTGTGGAGGAGTCAAAGGTTTTTCCTGAGAGTTGACGAAAGCTAAGGTTTTCCCCAAATGTCTAGGGCTTTTTGTTGTTGTTTGTTTTTTTCATTTTGCCTTTTATATGTCTACAGTCTTGCCTTGGAAATTCTCTAGCAGTTTACATGCAGTTACCTCTATAGCTTTCTCGTTCTTTCCATGTTTTACAATTTTCTCTATAAACTCATAGGTACTCCTTTCCTTCCTTTATGCATTCTTAACCACACATTACTTTCTAGCTGTAGATTTCTTCTAGAATGGCTCTGACTTATGCACTCACACTGCTATCCTGAATCTCTTGCTTCTGTGCCTCACGTGTAGGCAAATATGGCTGAGAGCTGTCTGACGCAATCTGTCTACAGCTGCTTCAAGAGCTTCCCTGTGAGAAGTGACTGGCTCAAGAATCAAAAGTCTGCATTGACTTCCTAAGTCTCTCAGTGCAACAAACCAAGCTTCTCTTCATCTTCTAGAACATTCAACTAATAGCTCCTGTGTCCATCAGCGCCTCTCCCACCTTGCCCTGTGCTCCATTCCTATCAACTCTCCGTTTCCAAGCACTGTGTACTTGGAAGGAATAGGGTGTCTAATTGGAAACTATAGTTCTAAGTTACTATCCCTGGAAACAGGATCATGAGGAGGCACATAAGGTTAGTCAAAGAGAGCACTATATCCAACAGATTCTTGTTTATAAATAAACCTGATAAATAATATTATAAAAATATTAAGCACTTTATAAATAGTAGGAAAAATAATCAATCTCTGTCTCTCTGTCTCTCTCTGTGTGTATGTATCTGTGTCTATGTGTGCATGTCCATGTACGTGTCTTTTAAGTCGTAACTATAATTGTGCTAACTGCTAAGTTGTAGAAACAGAAGTTCTCAGAGGGAATTTAAATCCAACTGAAGTTTGATTAGGACTGGACAATATAGCACTAGCAGGACCTAATCAGGAAAGAGGACAGGAGGCTTTTAAATGGGAACAGGCTACTAGCTGGTGATACTCAATGCCACAGAGCATCCCTGAGAAGAAATTATCGAGGAACATAAACTTCAATTATAGTGTAGCAGAGGTGTGGAGAGGAGGCGTCCTGAATAAGGAACTTGTTATAAGAACCTGATGCCTTAAGTCTGAATCCCCAGAAGCCATGGAAAGCTGGATATTAAAGCAGGTGTCTGTATTCCCAGTTCCCCTATGATAAAAATAGAAGAGAGTCATAGGAAAAATCCGGGAAGCTCATGGGCCAGTTTCCAAAGAGAGCTTAAGAGTTAAAGTCACTCCTTATGAAGCGGTGAGATAATCCTGGGTTCACACCCATGCACCATGCTCCACACAGAGCCCTGGATTTTATTGTTTGCTGTTTATATCCACATGATTTTTCCTTCCTCTGAATTGATCTTATAGATGCTTCTATTTTTCTCTTTCATTTGTTTGCATGTTAAAAAGATCAAGGCCACAGAACTAGATATTGTTTGTTGTCATGTAACCCATCACTCTGTTATATTTGTGGGTTTAGCAAGGGTAGGCATCAGAATATTGTGAAAGAAAACAGACTCTACAAATGATAGATGAAAACCAGTAAGTCCCTAAGTGTTGAGCAGAGTGGCACATGTATGTGTGTACCAAGTGTTTAGCAGATGGAGATTATACTCTTCTCTTCATCCCTTTCTGCCCATTACACTACAGAAAATAATATCAAATAACTAATATAGGACTTAATTCTTTAGATGCTATAAGCGATGATATGTTCTTCATAAGCCAATTGTTCTTATGATAATACTAATATAGTTTTGCAGTCACCCTACAGCATACAATACAGTCTTAACTTTGCCTTGGGACTGTGACGAGAAAATTAGAGGCTCTAACCCTGTGCAAATGCCACACTCAAAAGCAAGACCCCTGAAAATCATGAAGCCCTGGAGGAGAAGAGCTGGGATTTCTCTAAGCTGCCTTTTGCATTGTTCCTAATCTAGCACCAGCCTTGGTATTTACACAGTGCTTATGAAAATAAAATAAATAAATTCGATGTTGATGAGGAGGAGATTTCTTGGTCTCTAAAGACTTAAAAAGTTTTCTTTCCAAAACTACAAAATGTCATGCGCACCCCCCACTGGATGCTAACCTCGTGACTCCTACTTTCAACTGCATGCGTACCACATCTAGTGAGAGGAAGTTATGCACCTGCTTGCTCTAGCTAGGGTTTCTATTGCTGTGAGAAAAGAAGACTAAAAGGCAAGTTAGAGGAGTAAATGGTTTATTTGGCTTACACTTCCCCCACTGATGTTCATCATCAATGGGAGACAGGACAGGAACTAAAATCATGGCAGGATCCTGGAGGTAGGAGCTGATGCAGAGGCCATGCAGGGGTGCTGCTTACTGGCTTGCTCCTCATTGCTTGCTCAGTGTGCTTTCTTATAGAACCCAGGACCACTATCCCAGAAATGGCACCACCCACAATGGGCTGGGCCCTCCCCCATTAATAACAAACTGAGAAAATTCCCTTCAGCTGAATCTCATGTGCATTTCCTCAATTAGGGATCCTTTCTCTCTGATGACTGTAGCTTGTGTCAAGTTGACACATAAAACCGACCAGTACAATGCTAAACAGCTATTCCTTAACATCATTTCCAAAAATGTTTTGGGAACAAGATGATAGGAAAAATTATGTTTGACACAAGAAGCAAAAATAGTTCCAATAAAGAAACTAAACCTTAATATTTTTATCATCATGACTCACCAAACTTAGTATGTAAAAATTCTGTCCAAATTATCTAAGTAGTCTAGCCCATATCAAATATGTGAAAATGTGATGAAATCAAATAATACATTTAAATACTTTCAAACTGTCTATCCTGCCATTTTCAAAGCTTGCCAATTGTACAGTCTAAGTGTATAATTGTTTTAATTTTATTTATACATTATAGAACCACTGTAAGTTTTAAAGCACTTAACCCTATTCCTCTGTTCTGGAGGATGACTTTACCTCAGTAGCTAATATTTGGACAGAATATAATGGGACCTCCTTTTGTGTGAAGCACAAGGGATTAGAAATGATTATATATTCCCCTTCCCTGTGCTTTCCTGTGTTCTTGATAAACCAATACTTTCACCATTCTCAAACATGGCAATTTTATTTCCTTTCTGATATGTCACATGCTCTGTATATGACTCTGTAGAAATCCCACTCGTCAGGGTCAGGACCATACCATCAGAAAAGTGAGATACTCAGCAGATTCGAATATGAGAGCAAGCCGTGATTCTATGCACCCACTTCGTCGTTCACATACTGTATTATGATAAATTGACTGTGTTTGAAATATCTATCTAGACCCTGAGATAATATGTGAAAGATAGAAATGTTTTCCAGGACATCATTGTTTATATGTACGTGACAGGTAAGTGGAAGGAGTAAGAGCTAGGAATGGTGGCTCAAGCATGCAATCCTAGCAGTGGGGAGACTGGGGCAAGGGATTAGAGATCATGAGTTCAAGGGCAGTCTGAGCTACATAGCTTTGACCTCATCTAAAGGAAAGTGAGTAAGGAAAGGAAAAAGGGTGGACTACGCAGTCAGATGTGATGTAGAAATGGTGGAGACTCTGATAAGCTAGACTGCAACCCCTGTTAAGAAGCAGCCCATTTTTTAAAGCTAATTTTTTTCTATATTTTCTTCTCACATTCTTTATAAAACTCCTTGCATTATATTTTTGAATTAATTAATTAATGCCAGCTGAGACACCATTACTACCAAGCATACTTATGTTTAATAAGGAAAAAAAACGTTGGTAAAAGTACTATGAGTTTTAAATTTGATATTTCATTCACGTCAGCAAAACGTCTGGCCTGGGTGCCATCCACTTTCTATTCATTTTATGTTCATTCTTCCAATAGTCAATTAACTTCAATTTCTAATATTTGCAAATGACAATAAATCTTATTTTCAGATTCATTCTGGTTAGAGATATGGGAAATGGTAAACCGGTACCAGCAGCCATAAAGTTCAAGGCCGGTAGGAATTACAGTACACGGTTAGTTCATACTCCCACTTCGTCCTTACAAGACTCTTACGGAAAGCTGCTCTTACCCTGTCTCATTGCTTCTGGGATAGTCTAGCCCCCCCCACCCCCCGCAGGTCTGACTGAATGTCTCTTAGTTACTGACCTCCTTAAAAAGCAGCTCTAAAACATGTGACTCTCTTCTTCATACATTCAGTCAACCCAACTGACCTCGGAGAACCCACTGTGCAGTGCTTTTGCCTACTCGGCTTGTGGCTTGTAACTTGTCCATTTTGGGACAAGCTATTTCAGGGGCCTTCAGAAAAGAGCCACCTGTCTGAACACTGTTGAAAACTGGGCTCTATCGATAGAGTGCTGTCTGAGGCATACTGAAAAGACACCATAAAGCATATCCCTCCATCTGAACTATATAGGAGTGTCTGCAGGCCGAATACAGCAGCCCTGAAAATCAAAACAGAAATGGCTAGGAGATTGGGTCGGCAACAACAGGAGAGAAACTCCAGCTGACAGTGTGCTCTTGTTTCTCTCCATTTCCTAGATGACCTGGGCTTTATTAGAGTATTTCTGAATATATGTGCTTAGACTACTGTTCAGTTGGGGAGATGAGTGACCTAGACCAGTAGGAAAGGGTCATGCAAACATGGCCTGCATGACTGTATTGCCTGTTTTGAATGCAATTTATCTGGTTTTGGGAGCCTCTGCCATCCAGTGGGGTTTTTCTATCCACTACCGTGAAGGTGTGGAAGTGCTGTGGCTCTCACTGTCTACCATTTGCTCCAGAATGTTCATTACTAGAATGCTAAGTACCTGACTAGAACCAACAAATAAGTGTGTTTCATATTAACTCTGTTTCAATCCTCACCAAATATATAACACAACTATGCACACCCAGAGATACAGATAGACACGCACACCACACACACACCAAACACACACACACACACACACACACACTCACACACACACACACACACCATGCATACACTCATGTACAAACTCACTCATTTATTCTATTGAATGTAGTACCAAGAGGGGCTGAACATGCTGTGTCCTCCATCTGCATTGAACTTTTAGGAAAATCTGACAATTTTCTGACAATACCAAAGCTATCTGTGGTGACAAAAGACATTTGAGTCAAGCTTGTGAGACTTTTAGTACTGATTCAGAATTTCATTGAGCCAGCTTCAGCTACGTTGCTGAGTAGGATATCCCAGCTAACAAATTATATAGCTTTAATTTAAACCCAGAACTTGGATTTAATTCCATGCCATTGTATACCATAATAGCTTTGTAAAGGCATGCAAACTGGAAGCTGTTGGGGTGTATTGTGAGATAATATGCAGACCGTAAACAAAACGATTGTGAATACCTACCGCTTTGGTTTCCCTCTCTGTTGAAGACATTAGTAAGCATAAGTTTCAAGTAATGTCCTTAGGTAAATTTCTGGCTGGATAATGTTCTTCCCTGGGTTCACACCTCTCTTAGGACCACTAGCTTCCACAGAAGTTAATCTACTGCCAGGCAGTAGAATGCTGTTGCCATTTGCATCAGTGCAGAGACATAATGTCACAGTAGAATGTGATCAGTGTCATTCTTAGATGGAATCATTGCCTTGCAGACTTTCTTGCATGACTCTAATGCCTCTTCCAGTTGCCGAAACAATTTCTACTTCCCTGGATGCCAGGAACTCTAGAAAACCTTAGAGGACCGAGTAACATATAATGCTGCAGATTGGATAATGAGTGTATGTTTGTGAGGATGTAGAGGCCTTGTTGGTCATTTCATGGAGGCTAAACAAATAATGTAAGTGAGAACATATTCTAAAGTTTAAATTTTGCAAAATTAAATGAGCCATCTTGAAGGGGAATCCAGCTCCCTGTTCCTCCCCATCATGAGAAGAATTTTACAGACCTGTCCTTTTCACATGGAAACATTAACAATCATCTAACATGAAAAGGGCAGCAGTAGAATATGATTGTGTTTATGTTAACGTATGTAGGCATAGGAAACTATCAAAGATCGTCTCTAGAGGATTATGTTGAGTAGGTTCTTAGTTTTCCATGCAACTTTACAGGCTTTAGCTAATGGCCTACGTAGCTTTAACTCTTAGCAAAATGAGCCAAAAATCTATTTCTACTTCACATCATATAACTGGAAAATAAGCTTTCAGATGCTCAAGCTGAAAAACCAACTTGAGAGACCAAGTCATATGTTGCTATTTTCAAATGAGTTGTGCTTTAATGACCAAGCAATTCCTTTTTATTTTCTTAGCTTCAATGTCTTCACTGTGGGAAGAAGTGTGGAAATGCCTTGCACTAGAGAAATGAAGCCACGCCTTCCAATTTTTGAGGCAAATTTTGTTCTAACTGACATGCTGTTTAAGGGATACTTCTAGGATATTATTAGTCAAAAATCACTGGAGTTAACTGTTCATGTTAATCCCACATATTCTGATGGGTTAATCTTTTTCATATTATCAGGAGGAAGTGGATTTGAGAAAAGGTCAGAGTGTTAAAGATGAATTGATCTTCAGGCAATGGGTTTTTTGTGAAGTCAGACTAAGCAGTCGGTTAAAGGGAAGGGGCCAGACCCATGCATGAAAAAGACACTACAAGATTGCTGATCTCACCAGATTAGAATGAGGGACAGTGTTTCTTGGACTTCTGGCTGATACATGTGTTCAAGGGGTACCAAGGGTATTTCTAGCTGAAGGGACCCTGGAAGAGGACTAGTTAGTACACAGTGAGAGGTACTGTCTACAACCCTTCTTCATTTATGTTGGTTTGGAAAAATTGCACATCTGGGAAAGGAGGAGACAGATTCTGGGCACTTGTCAGAGAGCTATGAATGGAGAAAGACAGACTGCAGAGGTGTGACCACATTATATGGCTCTCCAGAGCAGCCAGAAGTCTATGATTTACCAAACCAAATGTGAAACTGAAGTGCCAGGGAAATGTTAGCAATCCCAAAGAGCAACCGGAACTGATTTGACATAACTTACTGCAGGGTCTTTATTCTATTTGAGCTAGCTTGGTCCCCACCAATGCACACCATGAGGCAGGACAGTTTTGGTGGTGGTGGGAGAGCCCCGAATATCTATCTGGGCAAGACTTTATAGTAAGCAGCAAGAGATGGGGAGGGGGGTAGTGTGCAAGCACCTAATTGGAAAGCTACTGTGGCTTTTAACATGATTGGCCCATGCTGTGAGTCATATCATAAACTTAATTTCTGTTTCCTTCTGCATTGGTGGTCATTAGACAAGGGATGGGCTTGTTACCTGGGAGTGCAGGTTTGTTGGGAAATAACCTGGAGATGCTGGTCTTGTTGAGGGTGTAATATGGAGATACCAGTCTTGTTGGGGATTAGCCTAGAGACTGGACCTAGCTAGGCTCAGGTTTTTGTTGGGGTTAACTTGGAAACTAATGGTAGGTACCAGCCTGTTAGGGAACCTGGGTTCAAACTTAGGTCAGGTTCGCTAAACTGGAGTCTGAACTTAAAAGATTTGGCCTCTCAAAGATATGAGATACACTATAAATTGTTTAAACATTGTGCTAGATTCTTTGTACTATAGATAACAATAAATGAAGAGCATCAAATGGACTATGGAATCCATTTATTCATGTATGTGACCCTTAGAAAGTCTTTTTATTGAATATTTTATTTATGCTTATTTTAGATGTTTCCTGGTTTCCCTTCTGGAAAACACATACCCCATTCTCCTTCCCCTGTTTCTATGAGGGTGCTCCCTCACCCACCACTCACTCCTGCCTCCCCTCCCTGGCATTTCTCTACGCTGAGGCATTGAGCCTTCCCAGGACCAAGGGCCTCTCCTCCCATGGTTGTCCTACAAGTCATCCTCTGCTACATATGCAGCTGGAGCCATGGGTACCTCCATGTGTAATCTTTGGTTGTTGGTTTAGTCCCTGGGAGCTCTGGGGGTCTGGTTGGTTGATATTGTTGTTCTTCCTATGGGTTGCAAACTTTTTCAGCCCCCTCAGTCCTTTCTCTAACTCCTCCTGGGAGACCTCAATAGCATTGGGGACCTCATGCTCAGGCCATTGGTTGGCTGTGAGCATCTGCCTCTGTATAAGTCAGACTCTGGCAGAGCCTCACATGAGACAGCTATATTAGGCTCCTGTCAGCAAGCATCCACAATAGTGTTTGGGTTTTGTGGCTGTATATAGGATGGATCTCCATGTAGGGCAGTCTCTGGACGGCCTTTTCTTCAGTATCTGTTTCACATTTTGTCTACATATTTCCTCTCTTGAGTATTTTGTTCCCCCTTCTAAGAAGAACTGAAGCATCCATGCTTTGGTTTTTCTTCTTCCTGGACTTAATGTCATCTGTAGATTGTATCCTGGGTATTCCTAGCTTTTGGGCTAACATTCACTTATCTGTGAGTGCATACCATGTGTGTTCCTTTGCGATTGGTTACCTCACTCAAGATGATATTTTCTAGTTCCATTCATTTGCCTAAATTCATGAAGCCACTGTTTTTAAAAGATGAGTAGTACTCCATTGTGTAAATGTCTCACATTTTCTGTATCCATTCCTCTGTTGAAGGACATCTGGGTTCTTTCCAGCTTCTGGCTATTATAAATAAGGCTGCTATGAACATAGTGGAGCATGTGTCCTTATATTTTGGAGCATCTTTTGGGTATATGCATAGGAGGGGTATAGCTGGTTCCTCAGGTAGTTCAATGCCCAATTTTCTGAGTAACCACTAGACTGATTTTCAGAGTGGTTATACCAGCATGCAATCCCACAACAATGGAGGAATGTTCTTCTTTCTCCAGATCCTTGCCCGCATCTGCTCTTACCTGAGTTTTTGATTTTAGCTTTTCTGACTGGTGCAAGGTGGAATTTCAGGGTTGTTTTGATTTGCATTTGATGATTCAGGTAATATGGGTGACCTGTGAAGGCTTTTGAACCAATAGAAAAAGTCACATGGAAACTCCATTTTGGCATGAGAAAATAACTACAAACATATTTTATGAATAGTTGAGAATATTTGAACATGAATTAGATACTTGGTCTTAGATAATCTTTTTTTATAACTACTAAGACAATTATGCTTTGGAAGGATTTCAATATCGAGGCCCCAGTACCACACCCTCCAATCTGCCCATGTCCAGATAGTTTATTAGTGTGATAATAGTATTATATTGTAACACAGAATATGATGTTTATACTTAGGAGATAAGTATCAAAAAACTTTTTGTAAAATTATGAAAACTTACTTCTTTCTGATTTTTTAATTTTTGAGATTGTAGTATGATTACATGTCTTTCCACCTTTCCCTTCAAACCAACTCATATATATCTGCTTGTGTTTCTTTCACATTAATGGTCTCTTTTTACATCAATTATAATTACAATAACAAACACATATATATTTCTAAATTACTTTATATGTATGTTTCCACAATGACCATGTGGCATCAGAAAACAAATCAATATGTCCCTGCAACTCTCTGCCTTTCTTAGTTGTCTGTTGCTCCTTGTATTAGATGAAGGCCTCATGTTCTCCTTGTTCTCTTTGGCATGACTAGCCAGAGATCAGAAAGTGTGGTCCTAATAACGTTAGAAGCTATGGCCATAGACTCTCATCCACATGACTGCATAAACATGAGCCGAACAAGGTCAACAATCAATTATTTTCAAATACACCATTCAGAATGGAACGATGTGCTTGATCATTTAATGTTAGCTTGACACAAGTGAAAGCCATCCGAGACGAACAAATCTCAAGTGATAAAATCCTCCTATAAGATCAGGCTACAGATAAGCTTGAAGGGAATTTTCTTAATTAGGGATTGATGGAGGATACCCCAGCCCATTGTGGGTGGTTCCATCCCTAGGCAGGCGATCCTGGGTTTTATAAGAAAGCAGGCTGAGCAAGTCATGTAAAGCAAGCAAGCAAGCAAGCAAGCATGCATGCAGCGTCCGTCTGTATCACTTCTGTTCTCTATGATTCTGCACTGCTTGGGTTCCTGTCCTGATTCCCTTTGATGATGAACAGCGATATAAAAGTGTAAGTCAGGTAAGCCTTTCCCTCCTCCACTTGCTTCGGTCATGGTATTCCTTCATAGCACTAGAAGATCAAACTATGATGGAGAATCATGAGTTATTCTTGAATTTAGTAGGAATGACTCTGTGTTCTGGTTTTTTACTATTTTCTAGATTTTTTTCTTACTTGAGATTGTTTCTGAGTAAAAGAAAGAAATGTGAAGTTAAATCCCAAACAGGCAGGCTTTTCTGTGACTGCTCAGTATTCTGACTGCATCCGTCAGCTCCCATCATAATGACAGGGTATCCAGAGTTTCCTCTTCATGGCTCTTTTCTTTTAAAACTGCTTCAGACAAACAGTTTAACTACTCTTGTAAGTCGGCCCTTGTCTTGAGGGATTTATGGATTTTTTTTTCAGTCTGTTTATAACCTCCTGTAAAGCTTCAGGAACCTTTTGGATTAATCATCAATAAACATTTACTAAGCACTTTCCAGAGTTCAAGGTGCTCCAGCAGTCACAGTGGGCTTAACAGTGTTCAGGGGAGACTCAGCTACTGCCTGGGGTGTCAGCAAAGTGATTCTGTTCTTTATCCAGTAATGAGATTATTTTATGTGATCTCAACAAGGAAATTCAATCCAAGGAGTGATTGAATACATCCCAAGTACAAGGCTGTTCTGCTAAAACTGAGTGAGAGCTGCAGTCAGTCTCTGAGGTGAGAGTGCCACGGGAGTACTTGCTAAAGGACCTGATCGGATCACTCTACTCTTTAGCCATGGATTAACCAGACTCAACTCCTGTCCCTGATGCTATGGGGGGAATGCCATTACCATCCTTCATTGTGCTGCAATTTCTGGGTGTCATAGATTCTCACAGTCACCTTGCACTCTTCTCACGCAACCATATATTAACAGCATTGGCTTTGTGTCTACCTGGTGACTTTGTCCTTGACTTGTTTGTGTAAGGCTTGTCTGTTCCCTTGATCTTCACATGAAGACAGAGAACTCTTGCCTGTTCATTATTTTCAAGGGATCTTATGGCCAGTAACAGTAAGAAATGTATGAAGGAGAGAAATGTAAAACAAAAGCCATGGGAAAATTAAAATCTGCACAGGTTATTGATTTATGGACTCTACCAAGCTTTCTTCTCTCCAGTTAAGCTTCTCTTGAAAAACATTCCTTTGGAAGCGTTGGCTTTTCAGCCATCTAACCTCCCTTTCAGAGTCTATCACTTTTGTTTTATTTCATTATTGTTAGTTTTGCTTCTGTTTTTGTTCTCCTGTTTATTTTTGTTGATACTGAGAACCAGGTCTAGGGTGTTGCATACTGTGAGCAAGGCCTCTTCTACTGAGCCAGGTCCCCGGTCTTCTTTTCTCTCTGTACTTATTTGAGACAAAATCTCAGTCAGGTTGCTCAGGTGTGCTCTGAACTTACTTTGTTCCTTGGGCAGGCCCCATACCTTCGATCCTGCTTCAACCTCCATTCAAGCTGGGATTACAGATCTGCAGCACCAGGCCTGGCTCCAACTCCCTTTCCTAACAGTGTAAGTCTTATGTATATGAGAATTAGTCTTAACTAATGCACAGGCTATTTGAACAGTAATTTAAGGTTCTTTGCATTTCAACAGGCACAGACTTGGCTTATCTTAGAGAGAGTTGAAAATGTGATTCCGTCTGCGAGTGATGAACAATGGCTGAATTGGTTTTCATTCTCAAGTCAGGCACAGTCACCAGTAGTAGACAAGATACACAATCTAGTGTGTGTCAAGGTTTTCTTTCAGACGTGATTGGTAGATCTTAATTTTTTCTCTGATGGTGAGAACAAACCCACACACTTCCCAAATAAAATCACTTTGTGATCTCTGACACTCTACTGTCCCTAGTAAGTGTAGTATGGTGTGTATGTGTATTAGGGCATAGACTGTCCACTATTGCACAAGAGGAAACATCTCTGTACAGCCTACATAATTTTCAGGGAGGTCTTCTTAACATTGAAGTGTATGTAGTTAATTCTAGTTTTCCATAAACCCTCCATCCATATGCTTATGTGACTGAATTCTGAAAAATTCCAAAAAATTATACTTTAATAAATACACCTAAAAATTAAAGTTGTTATTGTACACTAAATAATTCAATATGTCAGTGACTCATATAGCAGTTATATTATAGGTAATATAGAAATGCTCAAAAGTATGCAGAACCCTTTGTATAGTTTATATGGTAAGTATGATGATACTTCACATAATGGCTTGGGTAATGGTAGATGTTGTATCCATGAGAGTCTATTACTAAACTTTCTACAGAAGTTGAAAGAAAAACTTATTTTCTCTTATGACAGAAACCATTGAAGTGGTTTTCTGCACCAGAATTCCCAAACACATTTTTGAGAGGAACTTCTTGAAGAAGTAAAGTTAACTATATTATTAACTCTACTACAAGACCAAACTCTGCAGCTCATCTAATAAGATCATCTGCTGTTAAGTTTTCAGGCAGGGACTTCCTCCTCCACACTTTTGATCTTGAAGATAAAGGATGAGAATGAATTATGCATTATTGTAGCCAAAAGAACAAAAGGCAGTGATGACACATGGTCAGAAACAGGGGCTTTGGCTAAGTAACCATATCAAAAAGCACTGAGAGGATCATTCTAGAAAAAAGTGAAAGTGGAAGTCAATGTGGAAAACAACGGATTAACAGGTAATCTGTAATTAGTGGCTCAGTACTCAGTCATATTTAATGAAATACTCAGGTGAAATGGGAAGAAAATGGAAAAGCAATATGGTTTTATCCATGGGATCCAGTCAGTATTTTTGTATATCTGAAGTAGGATAGCTAAGAAATAAAAAGTAAAACATATTCTGGCAAGCTACATAGTTACAATGAATTAAAGGCTTGACAACAATGCCTGTACTTCTTTATGTGCCTGATGAATAAATATAGTCCAGTCTCTGACCTCATTTGATTTCAAGGCTGAGAAACTATCCCTCTAATGGACATCCAATATGATAGCACACAAGACATGGAGGTATGTAAAATAGTAAAGGACGTTTGATTCCTCTGAATATTCCCACATAACTGAAAAAAGAGCCCTGCAGCTTCAAAATAAATGGCATGAAGCTGGATGGTGGGGAAGGTGGCAATTCTCCAGAAATGACGAGGGCACTGACTCATGTGAAAAGCAGTGAAATGCATCATAATCAGGGCAACTCCAGGGAGGGGCTGAGTCAACTTGAAGACCCATGTGATGTGGCCTCCAGTCTTCAGGCATGCAAAGCAACTTGTCAAACTGTGTAAATGAGAGCAAGGGTCATGAGAGCAAGGGTCATGCCCCTCTGAATGTCCCACGGAGGGAGAGGCTCTTCCCAATGCTCCAGCTTTCTTTGCAGAAATAATTGAAGCCACTTCTGTTCTAGAAAAGGCAATTTAATGTTCTACCAAAGTTTGAGATTATTAAAACCATTTCCCTAATGCCTTTATTATAATAGCTATCATTTTGATCATCCCACACGTAGCATTATTGTTTCTTAAGATCTCTAATACATCTTAATCAGACAGTTGGTTCCCTAAGCCAACTAAGTTCCTGAGGAGACCTCACAAAGGCAATGTTTCTCTGAATATTTATTTTAAAAGAGTTTATTAGGTAAATGTCTGAAAACACTGCAAACTGCAAGAAGTAAAACTGTTTCTATTTTTTAAATAAAATTACGAGTTAATGGAGCCTATGACAGAATTCAGCTTAGTAGATGCTAATGGCAGGCAGGCAGAGGACACGAGGCTCCTTCCATGTAGAGAAAAAGATGCACATTCAGTCAAATATTTCTCCAACTGCCTGAAGTTTTTAAAGAGTTGTGTTTGTGTGTATATGTGTGAGTGTGTGTGTGTGTGTGTGTCTTTTGAGGGATATATATGATATATATATTATATATATGATATTGTGATGTGGTGTATATGTGTAGTACACTTTATGTATGTGATGTATGTCAATGTGAGTATGTGTGTTCGTTTGTGTGTGTGATTGTGGTGTGCTGTCTGTGGAATGTTATTGTTATGTGTGTGTAGTATGGTTTGTGTGTGTGATGTGTGAGGAGGTATGATGTTCAATGAGTGAGTTTGTATATGTGCATGGTGTGGTATGTATATGTGAGTGGTGTGGTGTGGTATATGGTGTGTGTGTAATGTGTGATGTAGTGTGAGTGTATATTTGTGTGCTACATAGTATAGCTTTGGTGTGTCTGTGGTGTATAGTGGGTGATATCTGTGTTGTTTTGTGTGTGTGCATTATGGTGTATTGATGGTATTCATGTGTGTTTGTGTGTGTGGTGTGGTATGTGTTGTTATTGTGGGGTGGTATAGTATGTAATGCCTGTGAGTGTCTATATGTGTGAGTGTATGTGTGTTGTGTGTATGTGTTGTTATTGGGTGGGGTAATATGTGATGTGTGTGTCCATACATGTGACTGTGTTATGTTATGTGTTGTTATTGTGGGGTGGTATAGTATGTGATATGTATAAATCTCTCTCTCTCTTTCTCTCTCTCTCTCTCTCTCTCTCTCTCTGTGTGTGTGTGTGTGTGTGTATGTGTGTGTGTGTGTGTGTGTGTGTGTGTGTGAGAGAGAGAGAGAGAGAGAGAGAGAGAGAGAGAGATGAGTATACACACCTTTGTGGGGCAGATAGTAATCTAGTCACATTCTTTTCAATGTTAGGATCTAACCAGGCCTTTCCCATCCTGGGGAAAAGTGCTACCACCAGCTGCCCCCTCAGCTGCTAGAACAGACAAAGAGTTGACTATGGTCTGTGTGGAGTCCAGAGCTAGATGTTGTAATACTCACTGTGCTTAATACAGCACAACAATAGATCTGCATACAACAATCGCTGTGTGTGAGGAAAACTTTTTTTTTTTTGGTTCTTTTTTTCGGAGCTGGGGACCGAACCCAGGACCTTGCGCTTCCTAGGTAAGCGCTCTACCACTGAGCTAAATCCCCAGCCCCGAGGAAAACTTTTTATGGCTGGGATCAGTAACACAAAGGAGCAGCTTCAGGGAGGAAAGATTCATTTTAGCTCTTACTTTCTGAGGTAACCTGGCTCCATTCTGAGAGGGGGAAATGAGGCTGGATATTGTAGCGGGTAGAGGGGGGGGAGTGGGGGGAAGTGTGTGGAAGAACAAGGCAGCTTGCCTAACTTGATAGGAAGCTGAGAGACAGAGGACCAGTGTCCTGACACCCTTCAAAGGAAGCGGCATCCTCCCTCCTCCTCCTCCTAAAGTAGCACCATCAGCTGGGGAATATCAGCCTCAATCCAGAAGATCTTCTATTCAAGCCACAACACTGAGTATGGGGCATAAACTCTAGAAATTAGAAATGTTTTGACTGAGTAATTTCTAATTATTTTAGTGGAGTAGCTCATCGGAAAGCCATTTTTGAGATTCAGACCTGGATCTGGGAAGATGCAGAGATGGAAATTAAAAATGTATCATCACAAGTCACAATTCAGAAACACAGAAAGCTTCTGATATGTGCAAAGAACCATTTTTTCCATTTTCAAACTCTATCCCTTCCATTTCTTTCTGAAACCTGGCTGCCTTCCTATTCTGGTATGTCTAAAGATGTGCACATGTGTGGAAGCCTTTGATCTTTGCTTCATCAGGAAATCATTTTAAAACTGCAAGATTGAAGTCATCTCAGTAACTGAACAGTCTGCACTCTGAGGACACCTCAGATGTCTACATGCTTCAAACATATATGCCATTGGGATGTTAGGGGTTTCCACATTGCTACACAGAGCAGAAAGTAAGATACATATATACTATATTTGTGAGTTTTGCTACATCCCCTCCAGAAACTGCAGGAATGAGTCAGTTCCAAGTACATCCTCCAGTTTTTCCTCATAAACACTTCTTCTAAACTCATGCATCTCAGTATTTCCAACTTTAACATCTACACTTGGACCATGATGCTATGGCACCACACTCAACAGGGGAAGGATCAGCTGTACATTCATTCATTCATTCATTCATCCATTCATTCAATTTTTCTATAAATGTTCCATGATTCAGTTGTCGGTCAAGTTTTATGCACTGTTTGGCGTAGGAATTTCTGTTTCTGTCTTCATAGGCATTCATTCTCCTTCAGCCTTAAATCCCACTAAAGATCTTGGACCACTAGTACCAAAGCTTAATGATCATGCACAATGTATCCCAACAGTGTTCTTCGTTCTTTGCATCGTTCTCTGTTCCTATGCACTGTTTTCGTCTTAGATAAGGTGTGTGTGTGTGTGTGTGTGTGTGTGTGTGTGTGTGTGTGTGTTTGTCTGTGTGTGCATACAGAGGCATGTGTGTTTATATATGGTGGAAAAAATTTCTCTGTGTCTGGTAAAGGGAAGTGACTGGGGATTGTGGAGCAGTGCTTCCCATTCTCTCAAAGAGCAGGATGGATTTCTCTTCTCTTCTGAGATAATGAACTCACAGTCTGGGCTCTAATGTTTTTGCTTCACCATTTATTGACTTGTTCAAAGAAAATTGCCATAAACTGGTCGTGCGTTGTTTTTATCCTCAACAAAAACAGTGATTCCCTCACGGCAACGGAATGTAGCTGTGAGCATCTAAAACTGGCTTTAAGTGTCCAGCAATCCTTAGTTATCAAGAGATAAAAGAATGGGTAAAGCATAGTCTCTGCCCTCCATGTATGCCAATGATGACAATATAGCTATCAAAATTAGAAAAGTTGAACATTATATGAAAACAATATCACTTAAACTATAGTAATCTAAATCTTACTGCAGTTTTTCCAATGTAATTCAAACCATTCCAGGGTTAATTATATACTAACTCGTTGCATGATACAGAGCAGATAAGAGAGAGGACTGGGTGGCAGAGTGCAGGAGACTCACTGCAGGGCTTACCAAAGGGCCATTCAAAGCTATAAAATGGAAATAGTGTGGAAGGCATTAAAAAGTCTCTCCAAATTCTCAAATATTGAAAGCTCTGTAGTCAGCAACACTATGGAGAGGTGACTGGACTTATTAGGGAGAAGGTGTATAATTAAATAAACGATAAATAATTCCTAAGGAAGAATCCATGAATTGGAAAGGAGTGGGAGAGAAGGAAGGAGTTGGGGAGCTGAGAGGGATAACCATGCTCTAAAAACAGTACTCATATAAAATTCTCAATTTAAGTTCAAATGTTATTTTCAAAAAGCATCTGGTATTCCAGGATGTCATATTTTAATTTAAAGCACATGTAGGTGTGTTAGAATGTATGCACATGAGTGCAGATATCCGCTGAGGCCACAAGAGGGCATTGTACCTCCTGAGTTGGAGTCCCGGATGGTTGTGCCCCACTTGATATGGTAACGAGAACTGAACTCTGTCCCTGACAGGAGCAGTGTATGAAAGCCCTTATGCTCCAAGTTATCTCTCTAACCCTGTCACTGGTGTTTCAATGTCAGTTTTATAACAAGCATGGTAAACTCATTGAAAAATAAAGCCATTTACATGTTCCCAACTGAATGGGCCATTACAAGGTGACTCCTAGTTGGGAGGTCTTGTCTTTGACGGCTGTGTCCTGTCTGTGGTGTCTTGATCATCCACTCCTTATTTCCAATGTGAGGTAAATCAGGTAGTTGGGTTTTTGTTGTTTTGTTTGCTTTGTTTTGTTTTACTATGTTCTACTTACCACAATGTTCTACCTTACTATTGTCTCCAGAACTCTTAAGCCAAGGGATCATGGACTGAGACCCCCGCAGCTATGAGACAAAGCCACTATTTTATCATTTAATTCATTTCTGGCAAAGGTTGTTCAGACTAACGGCTACTTTGCCACACAAATTTGACTGTGGAGTCTTTGTTGTTGTTCTAAAATACTTATTCATTTATTTTTCACAAATCATGTTTGTATGGCGTACAGTTTGTCAAGCTCTGCCATAGTTTCTGCCTTCGAATAATACTTCAGGGATTATTTTATATACTGTTTTATCTAATAGAATATGAAATATACCAGCAAAAAAGCCATATAAATGTCGTAAATAATTTCCTCTTACCATCATAATTTTACATTAATGAAAACGTAAATGACAAATCACAATTTACTCTATCATTCTTTAGTGTACAAGTCTTTCAATCTAGAATTTACCTTATGCAGTTGAGGCTCCCAAGGGTTTCCATTTACTTTAAAAAGTGTTTTAAATGTATGTATATCTGTGTCTCTGTGTGTGTATGTGTGTGTTTGTGTGTTTGAGTATGTGTGTGCGCATCTCTCTGTGTGATTATTATTTATAGTAATAAATTAAATTTTTATTATTTAATTATACATTCTACACATTTTTAGGGCTGATTTCAAGCAATTTGTCCCAGGAGAAAACTTAGTCCCTGACTCTCAGCAGTCACTGACTGCCAATAGCTTCATTCCAAGAGCCTCTTAAAACCAGTAATGAGGCAGGCACGGTGACTCAGGCCTTTACTCAGAGCATGTGAGAAGAAGAAGCAGAGAGATCTGTGTGAATTTGAGGCTAATCACATCTATATAGTCAGTTCCCGGATCAGCTGGGGCCACATAGTGGGACTCCATCTCAAAAATAAAAATAAAAAGTAAATGAAATAAACCGTTTTCGGGGAAGTTCTGTTCATAAAAGAGGAGCATAAAGTAAGTGAGTTTCTTACAGCCCTTCAACCTACATCCTGACAAACTGGCTCACTTTTACAGTGAGTGGCCGTGGACTCATCATCGTCTGCCGAAGTCAAGGATTCTTAGGGTTTCCGTTTGGTACCCAATCCATCAATTTCAACAAATGTATAATCATACAGTAGCCAAGGTCGTGCAACCTATGACAGTATCAGTGCCCTAAGCATTCATTGCTTTTGCCTGTTCCTTCCCCTTGCCCCTGACTTGCCCTGACTGTTCTACCTTGGTCTTTAGTCTGACTCTTCAGGAATCCACAGTGTGTAGCATTTTTAGGGCAGACTCTTTCCCTTATCAAAAAGTGCTTAACCTTCCCCCATGGTTTTTCATGGTTTCAGAGATCTTTTTTTATTGTGAACAAACTAACGCTCTCTTGTCTGGAGGTGCCAGCCCATCCTTTCACTGACTGAAGGACATCTTGATTGCCTCCAAGTATCGGCAGTTATGAATAAAATAAAGTAAATAAGCGTGTGAAGAATTTCGGCATTGAACTAACCCCAGTCTCAATCTCCTCGGGTATGTACCGCGGATGTGATTGGCAGGTCATACTGCAAGAGTACTTTTGGTTTGATAATAAACCACCAAAATGTCTTGGAAATCGGGTGAACTATTTGACATTCCCACCAGCCTCGGAAATGTCTTTTTCCTATGCTGGGCATAACTTAGTGATGTTACTGCGATGGATTTTTGAACATCCTAATGGTGTCCCAAACTTATTTTCTGACTCTTTACATGCTTACTAACCCACTACAGGTCTCCCTTTCATACAAACTTATCAGCTCTTTTTTCTGTTTATAAACAATTTGCTTTATTGATGAAACTTGAGTTCTGCTTTCAAATGAGATAACATTCCTCATTCAGATAAGGCATTTGCTATTACTCTCTCCCCATCTCTGGCTTGCTTTTCCTTCTCATAAATACTATTTTTCCTGTTAGAATTAGAGATACCCATAAGATACCTTATTATACGTTATATACTTTGAGCATGTTTAAAGACCTGTTTGATTTTTGACAGGTGAAATTTTATCATACCTTAGTTGATGTACTTAGTACCAGAACTTTTGACAGGTGCCTTCATATGCACATTTGAGCTAATATTTCAAGTGCATTTCTAAATTGTCTACACATACTAATGCTTAAAGAAAAGCTTTAATGCATATTTCTAGTATCATCTTGCTAATGTGATGAGGACACACATTCCCAGGGGTTTCTCCTCTGAAAATAAGGGCTACACAGGTTTCCAAAAGTAGGAAGGTAACTTTGCTTAGAGCAAAGCAGTATTATAAATTATAAAGAGGAAGACGACTGTCAAGATTGGCCAGGGACAAAACAGAAAATGTACTCACCCAGCCCCCTACCCCGACCCATACATGTGCTTATGGCTCATAGACTCTTTTTCATGAGATTTAAAAGGAAGAGGAACTTGGTTATTAAAGCATTTAGTTCTCTATTTTGACTGACATATTAGTTCAGGTATTTAATTTTTCCTACATCATACATTCCTTCCCATGATCCAACTGACTGTAAACATATACCAACCCCATTATGCATAGGTATAAGGCGGTAAATAGTGGTTTTCCCTAACAATGTACTAGAGGATACAATTTTGCCTTACTGCACATGCACCTAGAACTAGTACAGGCCAAATGTGTCTTCTCTTGTTGATGTCTGGACATACTGAGAGTAGGCTTGATTAGGAACTGCTTAAATTTCACTTTAGTGGGAAAAGAAAAACTATTTTTTTTTTTTTGTATTCAGACATGGCAGTGCATGCAGCTTGATAGATGTTGGGTTCCAAGGAGCTCTGAGGTTGTTCAGCTTCGTGGAGGGAAGCATGTATGTGTGCAGACTACACAGTTCATGCCGGTGAGTGAACTGTAGTGGTAAGCAATGTATTACACAGTGAGCTTATGTAGAGCCCCAAGACTGTCTCAGGGTATTCAAACATATCCAATGCTTGCCTGGCTCAGTCATCATTTGTCACAAGTAAAGCTTAAATATTTACTATGGAAAACTTCATATTTTAGGCAAATAAAAGGAAATTGTATTAGGTAATATGCTATAACCTGGGTACATGTCTAAGCATTTTATAGATACTATTTTTGTTGCTTTTTAGTTTCATGTCAGATTATGAATATAATTGTTCTACCCATTTTAATGATGAAGAACTGAGACAAAGGAAAATTAAGTTATTAAATTTACACCATGGGCTGGAGGTCATTTCCCACAGGGTAGGTCGGGGACTGCCTGTGACAGCAAATTACTGAAAGCCACATCTCTCTTTTCTCAGATATCAATGCTCTTGAATTATTCTTGACAACTTGTCCTTCAGACCCCCACCCCCATTCCTGGCTTTTAAAATGAGCAATTTCATTACAAAAAGTACATTTGAGAAATAAATTGAAGAAAGGAATAACCTTCAAATTAACTTTTTCTCTTCTTCCTAGTTGTTCATTTAGAAGCTAAATACTGTTAATTGATTTGTGATTGTATATATATATATATATATATGTCTATATATATATATATATCTGCACTCAAGCCTCGTTGTTTATTCTTAAAGTAATTAAAATTAGATAAACTTGAGTAAAAACAAAATTTTAAAATATGACTGTTAAGTCTTGTTTAATAGTGTCTTAGCTCATTTTATAATTGTTGTTCCAGTTCATTTCATTTTTCTAGCCTTCCTGTAGATTAAGTACTTTCTGATTTTGCATGCCATTTAAGTAATAGTTTTTACACTGTTTTTCATTAAGAAATTAACAAGGAAAAGTGATTCTTTTAATAAAAGCAAACTATTTTTCAGGCAGTTAACAGGGATAAGATTATATCCAGGAAGCGTGAGTAATTTTCCTATTCAGTGACAAGAGTGGATGAGAGGAGTAACTTGCATGTTTCCTAATCTTTTATCCTGTCATGTGAAGAAGACTCAGTAACTCTTAAAACTCAAATTGCCTCCCGTGAAGAAATGGAACTCCAGAAGTCAGTGGTTGGCTGTATGAGAGGAAGTTGTGGGTTCACATACAGATAATGCTAATGAGAAAATTGATTAATTCTCTGAAAATTTCAACCCAAGCAAATATACCTCAAAGCTGCGACCCTTAATAGAAATATGCTTATACCATACAACCACCTCATACTACTATGTTGACATATTTTATATGATTTACTAAACCAGCTAATAAATATACTCAGTACCTACTCTGTGATAGGCAGGCAGACACTGGTCCTGAGCACAGAGCCAAGGGATTACTTTCCAGCTTGATGAAACTGGTTGGGAGCAGGGGGAGATGAGCAGTAAATGTCCAGCTGAAAGGGAATATTGAGATTTTAGATCATAAGCTGCATAAAAGTAAACCAAAGACCAAAACACAAGGACCAGTCCTTTGCTTTAGTTTTATAAATTAAACATGAAGTGCACGAAAATGTGGGACTTACTACTATCATTTATGTTGCTTTTAGCATGTGAAAAGAACACACATACCCAACTGAAACACACAGGTTCTACAAAACTAGCTTAAGAAGCAAAACTATACAGAGTCCTCTGGGCCCTTCTTTCTTACCCCTCTTTGGACATTACCATAATTTTTAATCATGTGTTCATCCTTTGCTTGGTATCCCCAATGATCTTACAGCATGCATTTGCTCCTAAACATACAACTTTGTTTTCTATTTTTCTATAGAAACGGAATTCAGTTAAGTGATTTTTAACCATATAACCACTAACAACTTTAACTGGTTTCATAGATTCTACTTGTTTGCCTTTGTTTCTGACGTTCATCTGTGTCGATGAGTCTTCATTTATATTAGTGCTTCAGACAATATTTCTGTGTGAAGGGGAATTTGGATGCCAGCAAGCCAAGCCTCCACCAGCTGAAGGCGTGTTTACACTGAAACGCAACCGCTTCATCTGCTGAGGCCTGGCTTTCCGAGGTGCCCTTTGGATTGGATAGGCATGAAGCCCGCCCCTCAGACTACCACAATCATCACACACACTGAAATGCAATCTTACTATGAAACCGCAGCCAGTTGTTCCAACTGCTGATGAATTTGTTCCCCCTAAATCAGACCTAAGTTTAGAATGTATTAAGAAATTCTTGCTGACTGAAATTAACTACTGACTAGACATCTTGTAAAGCCCAGTAAAGCGATGGCAGTGGATTTCTTAGGGTTACTACTTCATATACATAGAAAGAAATAAAGTGCTAAGGTAAAATTGAGGAAAGAGTTCAATTACACATTAAAGGAACCTATGCTGCATATCAACTTTGTAAGAAAGTCACCAGTCTTGGCCCTGACATGGTTCCTCCACTTTCCACAAGATTTGACAATATTCCAGTAAAAGAATCTTTCCGAGACAACTTCACAGTGCCCTAAATGTCTAAGATGGGGCATTGCTCTTGATTTGAAAAGTTGTAATACATTTTAGTAAACGTTTTTGCCTTGTAAGGCTCCCAAAAAATGATGGACTTAAAAGGATGGTTAAATTTGAAATTCATTTCTTAAAATATTCATAGAATTTCATTAAGTATTATAAACTCTAGCAAAAAGAAACAACATAACATACATGGCACAAGTGTCTTAAACTCTGAACAAATTTAATGAGAAAACCACTTTGAGCCAGGCATGGCGATGCATGCCTTGGATATCAGCACTCATGAAGCAGGGGCATGAAGATCTTTGAATTAGAGACCACCGAGGTCCACGAAGTAAGTTCCAGCACAGAGAGGGGGGCACAAAATCTCTGTCTTGAGAACAGTTAGACAGAAAGAAAGAAAGGAAGAAAGGAAGAAAGAAAGAAAGAAAGAAAGAAAGAAAGAAAGAAAGAAAGAAAGGAGGAAGGAAAGAAAGAAAGGAAGAAAGAGAGAGAGAGAGAGAGGAAGGAAGGAAGGAAGGAAGGAAGGAAGGAAAGAAGGAAGGAAGAAGAAAGACAACACACTTGTTTATGCTTACACACACATATGTACATACCCACACATGTATTTATCTACACATGTGGATGGCTCAGTAGTGAAGCCCATGTACTGCTATTCCAGATGTCCCTAGTTCATCCCCATCAACCATGTTTGGGTGAATCATAATTTCCTGTAACTACAGCCCAAGGGTATCCAGTTACCTCTTGTAGCATCCATGGGTATCCGCATTGATGTGCACACGTTCCACATAGACACATCTATAGTATCCTAGTTTTGTTTCTATTGCTGTGATTAACCACTCTCACCAAAAACAACCTGATGTGGATAATACACATTTCAGTGTATAGATTATAGTTGTTCATCAAAGGAAGCCAGTGCCGGAGCCTAAGGCAGAGCAAGGAAACAGAACGTGAAGCAGTGGCCATGGAGGGAGCTGCTTCCTGACTTATTGACCACTGTGGTGTATACACCTTTCTTAAGCAACCCAGGCCCATTGGCCTAGGGGTGGTGCAGTGATCTCAGCTCTTACAAGTGGGTTTGCAATCAAGGAAATGCCGCACAGATATGCCTTCTGATATTCCGAGAGGTGATTCCTCAATTGAGATCTTGTTCTTATTTTTTTAAGATTTGTATTAGTTGAGAAAAGCTAACCAATACACGCATACAGTATTAAAAAAAAAAGACTCCCAAATGAATCCTTTCAAAAGGGCAAAGAATCAAAATTTACCATTAACACATGAATGTGACTGAATATAATCTGCCTTTAGTAGATTCTGCCCTGTTATCCTTTGACCTACCACCCTCCCACACTTTTATTCTGTCTACAGTGCTGAAGTGATAAAGGATCATGACTCTGATGCGTACTTTCTCAGAATAAATCACATTATATAGCTAACAGATATGCAATTATCATCAAGTAAACCTTTAAAGCATTTAGAAAGCAACCTGCATGATCATGACATTTAATCTCTATAAATAGACTTGGGAAAGCAGCAGTGCAGAATTCACATGGTCTTCGAGCTTAGAGGAGACAGAATAGATGGTAATCTCCTTTTATCTGCCATGCTACTTTCCACTGATTGCTTTACCTGATATAGAAATTTCCAGAAAAATAAATTGTTTTCTAGTGCGGCCTCTTTTGGTTGCAATTCTTCTCTCTCCTGAAGGAGATGCTATTCATCCCCTTGTCTGGTATATCTTTGTTGTTGAACTTGACTCTGGGTGACATAACATTGAGAAAGAAAGATTTACTTTGGCTCCCGGATCAGAGATATCAGTCTATGGTTGTGTCATTGCGTTTAGGCTGGGCATAATCCAGAATCCATGTTGTGTGACATATGGCAAATAAAACCTGCTCATATCATGGTAGCCAGGAAGCAAAGGGAGAGACGGAATGAGCTGAGGACAAATTATATGCTTTAAAGATAAACAACCTCTACTTCCTCCAGCTAGGCTCCACCTCCAAAAGTTTCAAGCCCTCCTCAGCTACAGTTATGAATATGTAAATGAGCCATCCCAATGCAGGTTTCTCCTAAGGATCCCACAAAGGAACTCTACAGCACAGGAAGCCAAGCCTTCAACATAACATGTAACCTTTGGACAGACTTAACAATGGTTTCTGCCACCTTGATAGAATCTAGAACCATAAATGACACAAAGATCTGCACGTGAGTGTGAGTGATTGTCTAGATTAAGTTAGTGAAGGTGGGAGAGCCTTACCTTTAACCACAGACAGTGCTATTTCATAGGCTGGCAACAGGGTCTAGATATAAAGGGAAAGCAAGCTGAGTGCGAGTGCCCATGGTTCCCAGCTCCATGACTGTGCACCCAGTTACCAGCTGCCTCTTCCTGCTGCCGTTCCTTCTCCATGATGTGAGTCAAAATAAACCTTTCTTGTCTGAAGCTGCCCCTGCCAGGCATTTTGTCCCAGCAAGAAGAAAACTAGTTTACAAACCCTAACAGTAGCTGTCAGCATTTTTACATCAATGGCCTATATTGCTTATATTCAAATAATCTTTATTTTACTTTATATTTATCTCAAATTATACTAGTTCTGATGCTGGCAGATCAGAACATAGTGACCATATTATGTGAATGTGTAGGAAAACGAAATATATTGTGCGCTCACTAGTCATTAATTCATTAAAACAGAAGGGACTATTATAAAAACCAGTCAGCATAATTTTATACTTAGTAATAACTGCATATAAACTGCTTATTAGTATATTGATTCTTGTAAGGTATATAATTAATATATATACTATAATGTGTATATATATATATATACACATATAGTGTGTGTGTGTGTGTGTGTGTGTGTGTGTATGTGTTATAACAACCTGTAAAGGAAAAACAGTAGTTTTAGAGTAATAGCAGGTACTTTTAATACGTCAAACTCATCCACATGCTTATAAAATAGGATAGCTAATTTCAACCCAAATTACAACTGTAAATGATCCCTAATGTAGTATTTTTCCTTTGAAATGTTTTTGTAAAGCAAGTCTATGAGAGGAAAACATTTCAGTTTGTGAAAGCTCTGCTTTAAACGGGGTAAGGGGTGGGGTTAAAGCTGAATTGGGACCTTGTGCATCAATGGGTCATGTACAGGATATCTAAGACACCTACCTAGTCGCTCAGGTTAGCCTCCCGTTCATCTTTAAAAAGTATCGTTCCTGATCCAGCTAGTACATTTCAGTCATGCCAAACACGCTAAGTCTGACGTTATCAAGTTGCACTGGGATTTGTGTCAGAATGTCATGGGTAGCGCCAGTGAATATTCCCATGTGAACGTAGAATTCCCCTTTAGACTAGTGGTACCGTCATTGTGGTGAGGACTGGGTGAAATCAGGGGTCACCTGCGCCCCCTGCAGGTCAGGCTGGCTAAAGTCAGTTATCAGCTGTACTTTCAGGCTCAGAGTTGCCAGCTCTTCTGGGGAAAAAAAAAAAGACTGAAACTCTTGATTGTTTTTTAGCACTAGCTGTCTATTTTCAAATTCTGAAAAATACTTTTTTAAATTAAACATTGTGTGGGCCAAACAAAATGCATCACTGGCCGGAACTGGTCCAAGAGATGCTTGTTGAGAACCTGAGGTTTCATCCACTCAAAGCTTCCCAGTTGCTCTAAGCAGAGAAGGGAGGCTGTGAGAATTAATTGGGTTATTGTGAATCGGAGTTTCTTAATATATTTGGAAAGGCCTCCACTTCAAACACTGCGTATGAATAATACATGATAATGACATGTATATTATTGTACTTTAAACATAAATGTACTGCCACACTAAAATAACTTCTAAATCCTCCCCTTGTTCTTAGATGCAGAACAAATTTGCATGCCCCAATTACTAACATTCTGGTGTGCAGTTAGCAAAAAACATGCTTTGACAAAAGTCTGTGTGTGCAAAAAAAGAACGTGCGTGCCATTCAATGAAGAACGTGTGTGACAGGACACGGCTTCCAGTCACTAAACTGAACAAAGAACTTTAAATTCCGTCAGTGACAAGCATTAGCCATCCTTCCATTTGATTGGAAGTATAGATGTTTGCCTATTTGCAGATTTCGCACTGTTTCAAGAAAAGTCTTAGAAAAATGTGTCATTTTTGGATGCCTTAGTTTTCTGTTCAGTGTTAGCATGTTAAATTACGTTTAGAAGCACGCACAGTATGTCCAGGGCAATCTTACAGGAGTCTAATTTAGATATGGATGAGGTGGAGTTCACATCCCACATCTAAGCAGTAGATGCTTCTCCATTACTACAGTCGCATCCATAAGTATAAATTGCAATGTTGTCTAACCTGCTCATATGGCAATGTGTGACCAATCAACACCATCCTGCAGCTGTACTTAACAGCGTTCTCTCCTTCTAGCTCTCTTATCTGGCTTCCTTTAAATCCACTTTTCATGATATATGATTAGTACCTGAGCGTCACCACTGAATTAACTACCATTTCAATAGCTGAATTTACTTCCACATAAATATACAAATGTGTTTGGTGCATACACAATCAGAAACAACAACAACAACAACAACAACAACAACAACAAAAAGAAGACCTATAATTTCCATAAAGCTAATGGATGGTTGAGTTGTGGGTCAAAAACTGTATGGCATTCACAACAATGGGTCATTTCATTCCTCTATATTTTCAGCAAATCTTCACCTAGCTCTTACTATGTGCCTTGCTGCAGTGTACGGGTGGAAGGCACAAGAGCAAAAGGAAATATTATTTTTCATGCTATATAGCTGCAACCTTGTCCAATCACATCATACTAATATAAAACACAGGGAAAGCTACAGAATATTGCCGTGTTGAACCCCTTGCAAGAGAAAATTATCTCCTTTAAACACGATTCCATACTCGTGTGCATATTAACTCCACATTTAGACCTGACTGTCTTGTCAGTAAAATGCATTTCTTTTCTTCTGTTTGTTTGTTTGTTTGTATAAGGATACGATGAAGGAGTAAATGCTTAGCAGGAAAGTCAGATTGTTACTATAGTGTCATTTATCAGGTGTGATCTCATCTGCTTATCATTTTCCCACTTAATAAGGAGACAAAACCTTTCGAGTTGTAGTAAAGCAGTCCCAACATTCCCAGCATCTTACTAATCAGAGTTGAATCGCGCAGCTCTTGACCTGGCCTGAAATGTTAAACAAGATGCTAGTAATGGCTGACCTCAAACACAAAGTATAACCTGATTTTAGCTACTGCTGGTCAATTCTTCTCTTCCTTCACTCTGATCCTCTGGGATATCTCCGTCTTCTGATTTTCCTAGTCATTAAGAACCTAGTAGCCAACTGTACCCCAGACCCTTTATGAGTCTCTGCTGCAGTAAGAGGCTGCAGATATAGTTGGATTCTTTTTATGTTCCCGTCCTTTGTAATTGCTCTGCTTTGCTTAGCATTGCTTAGCATGCTTTTATCGATTTCCATGTCGAGCAGCAGCTATCTTCACATGCAAGGCCAGTTAAGTTTATACTTTATAGTCTTTCAGCCTCTCGCCACTCTGTAAAAAATGATATAGTCACTGAACAAATCTTAACAAACTAAAAACAATTTCGAACAAGCCAGCCATCTCTACGAAAATTTGAAGCGACTTAGGAGTAAAAAATTAAGACAACTACAATAGATAATTAGAATGGAACTAAGGAAATCGGTTGTCATAAGAAATACAGATAACTATACGACTGAGGTTGATTATTAAATTATACTATTACATTTATTTGATAGCCTTTGCATATATATAGGCAGGAAGAAGTTAATACTTAACTACAAATGGATTGCATGTTTTTAGAGATGACTTATTAATTCATCTTTATTACTGTACACATTATCAAGATCTGATTGTTCATTGAAGAGATTACTTTTCAGACACTCGATGTATAGTTCCTATTTCTTTATCTTCTTTTTCAGAAAAAAAAACACATATAAGCATTGTCCTCGTATATTTATACCCTATACTTAAAATTATCAAAATAGTATGTAATAACTTCTGTAGAAAGAACCAACTGAGTCAAATGAATCATACAGACATTTGAAAACTCATAAAAAATAAAAGCGATGTATTCAAAACATGAGAAACCAACAATTCAGAGTAAACACCATTGTTCTGTTAAGTATAACTACGCAGTGACACTTGTAAAATGAATCCTGACCTCTTATATTGAGGCTTTCCATTGAGGTTAATGAGTTCCAGTGAAGTTGATTGGAAACAAATGCCTGTCATTTATGGAGGCTCTGTCTCAGCACTTAGGAGATTCCATGGTTTCTCCTGGGCTGTCTTGTGGATTGGATAGTGTCTGACAGTTTTGCTGACCTCCACAACTTTTGTGATACAATAAACAAGTGTGTCTTGGGACATTGACAAATGTGTCCTACAAAATAAAACTTCCCTCATTGAGTACCAGTTTTAAGTATCAGTTCTGTTTCTGGGGCTTGCTTGGTTGGGAGCCCAGTTGCTAAGTGAACCAGCACTGGGCAAACCACACAGCATCAGTCTATGACCCTATATTAATAATGAGGTCCTTTACCACTGATGTGGATTAATAGGAAAGAGGTGACCAAAATCTAGCAGTGATTCAAGAAGTGCAAGAAAGAAGAGGCAAGAGGTAGGAGGCATGGCTTCGTTGGTAAAGTACTTGCCAAGTGATATTAGGACCTGTATCGGGATCCTCAGTAATCATGTGAAAAGAAAGAGTTGCCAGTGTATTCACATGTATAATAGCAGCAGACAGGGGCACTCGGGGGTTTGATGGCCATTCTGTCTTGCCAACTTGGTGAGCTCCAGGTTCAGTGGGAGAAAGAGCTTGCCTCAAAAAATAAGATGATTTGTAACCGAAGAAAACACTTAGCACTGACCTATGGTTTCTATATGTGGAGGCTCACACGTCTGTGGATTCCTCTCCATACATGTGGATAAACACAAACATATTTACATCTATATTTCACTCACATAAGTGACAGAAGTACATGACTAGTTTTATATTAACAATACAGGGAAGAATCAGAAGTCCTAATGTTGGTAAAAGTAGAGACATAAGCACAAATTAATTAGTGATTAAATCCTTGCTACCACAAATTTTCAAGCAAAGAGCTAACTCTAGCACACTCTGTGCACTTGATATAAAACTCTCTTATCCAAGTCCTACACAAGGCTGAATCCACTTCTGAGTTCACTGGGAGATCAGGAATGTTTACCACACTACTTATCTCAAATAGCAAGATTTGGGTAAAGTACAAAAGGCTCAATAGCGTGGTTTCCTGTTGTACGCACAGAATGCCTTAGAAACCTAGATACTTCTCACCCATCCAGTAGCAGCTCACATATATGTCTCTCTGCCTTTTATACACTTGAAACTTCTCAGAGAGAATCCCTGCGGCATTATCACACAGTCAAAAGAAGCCTGACAGTCTGTGCTCATTCCCAGAGTCCACACAAAGTCGAAGGAGAGGACTGACCTTTCAGAGCTGTTGTTCTCTGTCCACCACATGCTCTGACATGCACAACCCACCCCAATAATAATGATAGATGAAATACATTTTTAAAAAGAAGTACTGTCTTCTGCCAAACAAGTTGAGTTGTAATATGTTTTGATTTACACAGGCCTTTATATCTTTAGATTTTAGCCTGGGAGAGACGTCTCAGTGATTAAAAGTCCTAGTCATACAAATGTGAATCCAGGTGCTCAGAACCCAAAAATAAAAAGACAAGCATGGTACCATATGCATCTGCAATCCATCACTTCTACCATGAGATGAGAGCAGGATGGAGATAGGATTATCCCTGGAAGTTTGTAGACCCTGGAGTAGGCAAAGGACAAACACCAAGGGGACCTAATCTCAAGCCAGGTGAAAGGTATGCACTGGCAGCCAGTGTTGGTCTTGGACTTTTATATGTATTCCATGGTAAAGGCACATTCATATCTACACATATGACTGTACACACACATACATACATGTGCATACACATATAAACACACATATAAAACGCACACATAAAACACATATAAAAAAGATAACATTTTAAAATCGATTCCCTACTACAACAAGAAAAGTAATAATGAGGTGGCTTTCTTGAAACCATCAGTTGATTTGTACTTTTTTTCTTCTTAAACTGTACCCTCTACAAAATCACAACTGAGTTTATCTTGCATTAGCCACCTACTGTTAGCCATGGGGCCTATGATTACGGTAGGTAATATACCTAGTGAGAGTCCATTGAAAACACTAATTTTTCCTTTTCAGTGAGGTCAGTTGGAGATTGCTTATTGGTAGGAGTGGGAGCTCAGGCCCATTCTTCCTGTCTGTGAAACAGCCCAATCTGGCTGGAAGCTGTGCAGGCCATGTGTGTTGCTGGGTACTCATCGGTGCATCCGGCTGGAGTGTCTGAGGAGATACTCTTCATGCTGCCAGCCCTACCTCTGGCTCTCATACTCATTCTACCTTCTCTTCTGCTTGGCTCCCTGGAGCCCTTGAAAGTAGAGTTTGATGAAGACAGCAAGGTGAGTTGTTTCTATTCTAACAAAGAGGGAGAGGGTTTGGAGTTGGTCAGTAGATAAGATTTGGGAGGAGTTAGGGAAGGAGGAACCATAATATAAACATATTATATGGTTCTGTTCGATTAAAAATATCGTCCCTTCTTCTTCCCGTCCTGCTTACTTCTGTGGATTTGGACATGGCTATTTTTGTGTCAAACCTCCTGACCGTGCTCACAGTTGTAAAAACGTTTGTTAGCCTGTCTGCTCTAGTCTCAGTTTGTGTTTCTCTGGACTATTGATTTGCCCTATGTCTAAGTTCGAGTACAATTAGATTTCCATATAAATTATGTATGCTCTTATCACAGACTAGCTAAATTCCATGACTCTAAAATAATGCTTCTTTGTCATCCATTACAAGCCTTCAGATAACATCCATTGTGTCATGCAGACATGTTTTTACCATTGTGTTATGTTAATGGACATTCATGTAGGCTTTGTACTACAAAGGTATCTGACCCTGAGAGCTGCAGGGTTGATTTAGACCAAACTGCAGTCGGGAACTGGAGACATAGGGTTCTCAGAGTGGTCAGAGGTCCTCTTCTCCATAAAGAGCTTCCACAGTACATGTGGACAGGAGGGTGGTTTCAAAGCCATAAAGCTGTATTAAAGCTTAGGTGAGAAAATCATATCATGACCATTCATTTCACTTTTTAGACTTTTATAATGTGAATAGGACAGAAAATGAATGCTAGAGAAAGGACACCTGAAACAAAACCTTGTTTAAATTTTGCTTTCCTGACAACCCGAAAAAGTGAACAACTGAGAGTTTTCCTTTTCAACTTTTCTGAATTGATTAGTACAATGAAGAGAAGTAAAACTACTTAAGTTAAACTTTACACAATTTGGAGACAATCTCTCATCTAAAATTTTTATATGTAGCTTTTCACACAGCTTTGCAGAGGATATGATATGGCTGGGCTTGTATCTGTGCATTCAACAACATGTGTCCATTTAGTCTGAAGGATACCCAATTTCCCCTGTACCCATATGTTCAAGGCTCTTCCCCACTTTCTCTTTAATTAATTTCAGTGTATCTAGTTTTATGTGGAGGTCCTTGATCCACTTGGGCTTGAGCTTTGTATAAGAAGATAAGAATGGGTTGATCTGCATTCTTCTACATGCCGACCTTCAGTTGAACCAGCACCATTTGTTGAAACTGCTGTCTTTTTTTCATTGGATGGTTTTGGCTCCTTTGTCAAAGATCAAGTGACCATATTTATGTGGGTTCATTTCTGGGTCTTAAATTCTATTCCATTGATCTACTTGCCTGTCATTGTACCAATACCATGCAATTTCTATCACTGTTGCTCTGTAATACAGCTTGAGGTCAGGGATGGTGATTACCCCCAAAAGTTCTTTTATTGTTGAGAATAACTTTCACTATCCTGGGTCTTTTGTTTTTCCAAATGAATTTGGAAACTGTTCTTTTTAACTCTATGAAGAACTGAGGGGAATTTTGATGGGGATTGCATTGAATCTGTAGATTGCTTTCTACAAGATAGCCATTTTTTTCTATATGAACCCTGCCAATCCATGAGCATGGGGAATCTTTCCATCTTCTGAGATCTTCTTCAATTTCTTTCTTTAGAGACTTGAAGTTCTTGTCATATGGATCTTTAACTTGCTTGGTTAGAGTCACCCCAAGGTATTTTGTATTATTTCTGACTATCGTGAAGGGTGTCATTTCCCTATTTTTTTCTCACCCTGTTTATCATTTGAGTAAAGGAAGGATAATGATTTCTTTGAGTTAATTTTACATCCACCCACTTTGCTGAAGTTATTTATCTGGCTTAGAGGTTCTATGGTGACATTTTTGGGATCACCTAATTATACTATCATATCATCTGAAAATAGTGATATTTTGACTTCTGAACATGAGATTCTTTACAAGAATAACAGTGTGTTTGCGTTCCATAGACCATGAAGTATGTACAGGTGAATATTTGTTGGTCTATTAAATACCGAAGTTTCTTACTTTCCTATGCCTTGTGGGGGTGCGCATGCACAGGTGTGAATGCTCTGTGTGTGTGTGTGTGTGTGTGTGTGTGTGTGTGTGTGTGCTTGTGTGTAAAAGAGACAGCCATAGAAAGTAGGAGAGAGATGTTGATATTGGGTATCTTCCTCAGTCATACTTGAAGTACCCTTTAGTTTGAGACAAGATTTCTTACTGATTGTCTAGAATGTCTACCCAACCATCTCTGGGTAGGGATTTGGCAGTCCCAACCTTTCTGCATTAGGGACATGGGATCATACTCATATTTTCATCCTAGTGCTGGATGTTTATCAGATTTTCATCCTGACAAAGCAAGCGTTTTAACCTGTGAATCATTTCCCAAGTCCCCAGTGCTTTAGACTTAAAAGGGACTTATCATGTATGCCCACAAATAACACTCATGAGGCTTCAAGTGAGTTTTGTTGCATTACAGGCATCTTTCACGTCATCTGCAATTAAG